>NC_081416.1:24825190-24889693 GCF_949786415.1 Peromyscus eremicus
CCATCTTATTATTGAACTGTAGGTTTTAATTCCAACTGCATTTTTAGTATGTTTTTGAAAGGAAAAATGTATGGGAGAGGTAGCTCAGCATTAAGAGCACTTGCTACTCTTGCAGAGGACAAGAGGTCAGTCCTCAGCATCCATTTCAGGCAGCCGACAATGACCCTGTAACTGCATCTTCAGGGGATCCAATACTTCTGGCTGCCTCAGGCACCTGCACTCACATATACACACCTACACCCAGACATGGGCACATACACATAATAAAAATAATAAAGATCAATCTTTAAAAAGGAGCAATTTAGGACCTTAGCATACAACTGGCTTCACCCCTGTGGCTGACACTTATTTTTAAGGCAGAGGTGACTGCTAGAAAACATTAGTGCAAAACCGCGTGAAGGAAAGGACCGCTGCTGAGTGTGGCTGGTGAACGACTCAAGAATTCAATTAAACTGGCTTTACTTACACTTTTAAAATATCTGTAAGTCCAGAGAAAATACTGAATAAAATCCATTCTAAAGGAGGACTAGGGATGATTAGAAAATGGTAAGCTTAAACCCACATAAGCATGTCAAGAGGTTAACCTTGGCCATATTTTACATCCTAAAATCAAGAATATTAAGCTAAAATGTTAAACTCACCTGCTTCATGGCTGTTTCACCTATTTTGTCAGAATGCTTTCGAATGCTTTCCAGAAAGTCCTTGAGATCGGACATGGAGATTTCTTTGATATCTTCCCGGAGTTTAGGAAGCGTGTCTATCATCAGCTGACAGAAACGGTACTGACTGACCCGGGGAAAGTACACGTTCTCTAACTGTTCCATTGTTTTAAGTGCAGAATAATACCTGTGAGAGGTGGAAAGGAAACTGTAAAAAGTTCATGTCAACTAGTTTCACAAGCAAACCCAAGTAATGAATCAGGCTGACACCCCCCTCAAAGAGAAGTGACTGCGACTGGACTCGGTGCTGGGACATTTGCTGGCACACACAGGCCTCAGGTTCCATATACAGCACCCAGGAGAAAATAAAATTAGTATTTATCTCTATTACTAAACACAACTATGTATACTAGACACACATTGGCAGCTAACATTCATGGCTTCCACTAATATAACCTTCTTTACTTAATTCCATCTAAATCTATATGAGGAACATAATCATAGTTGCTACAATGTCTTAACTGTAAATAAATTTACAAATCACAATACAATACTAAATTATTCACTATGCAATTTCTTACTATCTCTCCTACCATAACATCTACCCACACAATGATACCATCAAAAACTATAGCACGATTCAGTCTAAATAAACATAAAATTTAACTTTCTTTTAGACTATTTTATGCTACTATTTAATTAGAAATATTACTAAGTGTCTCAAAAGTAAGATGAAAATCACTTGTCGAGTGATTTCTTTCAATTCAACAAATATTTTCTGAATACCCACTATTTGCCAGGCACTATGGGACAAATCAGGTGTATAGTAATTAGGAACCAAGAGCTTGTGCCCCACAGAAACTGACACACACTTTCATGGGCTGCTTCTTTCTTTCAAGCCTCTGAGGTATAATCTATTGGCAGTCGATACTACTTATAAACTATGATGAGAAAACTGAAACAGTATGTAACTTGATCAAGTGGTTCCTGGACTCAGAAGCATAAACAACACACTAATAAACATCCTAAGTTTCAAAGATCCAAGGAAAACTATAAAATGCTTTAAACTGAAAACTAGTGGAAAAAAGAATATATCAACTCTTGTGACAAGGCATGGCTCATGCCTGTCATGTCAGTGTTACAGAATATTTGTGTATATTACAGAGATTTGTCCCCTGCCTAAGATGCCTTCTGATTGGTTTAATAAAAAGCTGAAGGGTCAATAGCTAGGCAGGAGAGGATAAGCAGGCTTTCCAGGGAGAGAGAGAAGGAGGAATCTAGGCGTGAGGATTTCACCAGCAGACTGCAAGTCAGATGTGTCATACTATGGAGAGGTAACCGAGCCATATAGCTGTGGTGGTATTTTATTTGTGCTGAAATGTGATATTTTATTTATATGTTAATAAATAAAGTTTGCCTGGAGATCAGAGGTCATAGCAAGCCATAAACAGAAGTCAGGTGGTGGTGGCACATGCTGCTGTGGGATGTTCTGTATGGCAAATGTGTTGCTGATTAGTCAATAAATAAAACACTGATTGGCCATTGGCTAGGCAGGAAGTGTAGGCGGGACAAGGAGGAGAATAAAGCTGGGAAGTGGAAGGCTGAGTCAGAGAGACACTGTCATCTACCATGATGAGAAACAGCATGTGAAGATGCCGGTAAGCCACGAGCCATGTGGCAAGGTATAGATTAATGGAAATGGATTAATTTAAGCTATAAGAACAGTTAGCAAGAAGCCTGCCACGGCCATACAGTTTGTAACCAATATAAGTCTCTGTGTTTACTTGGTCGGGTCTGAGCTGCTGTGGAACTGGCAGGTGACAGAGATTTGTCCTGACTGTGGGCCAGGCAGGAAAACTCTAGCTACAACATGCCCTTAATCTGATCACATGGCAGGCAGAGTCTATGTGTGGTCAAGGACACAGCCAAGCTAACACACACCTTTAATCCCAGTACCAACCATAGAGACCTGGAGGTCTGTATAGACAGGCAGTGACAAGGAAGTAATGTGGCTGGGCTTAGAGCCAATGAGAAGGCAGAACAGGAAGGCAATAAAAGCACAGGTTAGACAGGAAGACTCTCTCTTGGGAAGCTACGGTGAGGTGGTAAGCTAAGGTTAGTGGGTGGCCATTCGCTATTTCTCTGATCTCTTTGGCTATTTGGCTCTGTGTTTCTTATTTAATAAGACTGTTTAGAAATTTGTCTACATATGGCAGAACATAGATTTTAAAAAATGGGTCAATTAAGTTACAAAACCTAGTTGGGAAAAAGCCTAAGCTAAGGCCAAGATTTTATAATTAATAATAAGTCTCCAGATCATTATTCGCAGGCTGGAGGTCCAAAGACAATCTGATTAAAAAGTTTGCTACATGCCAGTATTTGGAAGCCTGAGGCACAATGGTCATAAGTTCAAGTGTATGGTGGGATATAGTAAAATGCTGTTTCTGAAGAAAGGAGGAAGAGAATGAGGGAGGGAGGGAAGGAGAGAAGGAGAGGGGGAGAGAATAGGTCAGTACTCTAAGCAAATTTATATCAAGAAAATTTCCTAGCACATTATAAGATTAAAGATTAGTTTCCAAGTTAAAGTGTGGCTCCTAGGGCTGAAGAGACAGCTCTGCAATTAAGGATACTTGCTCCTTTTGTAGTGGACAGGACCACAGTTTGGTTTCCAGCATCTAGGTGGCAGTTCACAACCAACTGTAACTCCAGTCCCAAGGAGTCCAATACCCACTTTTGGCTTCTGTAGGCACCAAGTGCACACACAGTGCATGTACATACAAGCAGGCAAAACACTCAAATACATAAAATAGAGACAAAGTGTTCTAAAAAGTGGCTCCCCAAGTATCTAGGCACACTAAAAACAAAGGCCAATAAAACATATCAGAAAAAATTTACAGAACTTTTAGGCTTATTGTTTTGTTTTCTTTTATTTATTTATTTTTTTGGTTTTTCGAGACAGGGTTTCTCTGTGTAGCTTTGCGCCTCTCCTGGGACCCACTTGGTAGCCCAGGCTGGCCTCGAACTCACAGAGATCCGCCTGGCTCTGCCTCCCGAGTGCTGGGATTAAAGGCGTGCGCCACCACCGCCCGGCTGTTTTGTTTTCTTAAGGAAAAAGTTAAAAAATGAAGCTGGGCAGTGGTGGTACATGCCTTTAATCTCAGTACTTGGGAAAAAGAAGCAGCCAGATCTCTGTGAGTTCAAGGCCAGCCTGGTCTACAGAGTGAGTTCCAGGACAACCAGAGGTACAGAGAGAAACCCTATCTCAAAAAATAAAGAAGAAAAGAAAAGGAAAAGAAATGATAATGACTGCAGTGTTGATAGATTTTCTTTTACTCTAGCCCCATGTTGGGTGCCAAAATGTTGTTTGATTGTGCTCTTTTAGCTTCCAAACATCACAGAGTCTTATTCTTACTTATGAATGCCTGGCTTTAGCTTGGCTTGTTTCTTGCCAGCTTTTCTTATCTTTTCTTATCTTTAAATTAACCTATCTATCTTTTGCCTCTGGGCTTTTACTTTTTTCTATTTCTGAATATCTTTCTTACTCTGCTGCTAGCTGGTCAATGAAAAGAAGGGAAAATAAACCCTGGTAGGCTTGGGGGATAGGGGCAGATTGCTTGTTTTTTGCAACAAACACATAAAACTTTTTGAAATTTAAAATATGAGAATGCATAATAGAAAAAGAGAACATACTAGTAGTATATAAACAAAAGACTTACCTTTTCTGGCTTGTTTATGTTTAGTAAGGGAAAATTACTATTCTACAAATTAATACAAATTGGCAAACCTACTGAAATTCAAGGTACAGCACTATAAAGCAAGGTATTCATTGACTATGGATTTGTATATTACATGTTATAATTGCTTATAAATAATTAAAAATTATTTCCCAATCCATATGTGTCTTGTTTATTTTGGCTTTTCACTGTTACTTTGGAGTTGTTCATTTTTAAACACCTTGGACATCATTTTATCAATGTTCCTATGGCAATCAATAAACCACTTTATATTACTTTTCATGTCATGTTTTCATCTGTATTATGAAGCAGAAGGTGAAGCACACTGTCCTGGCTGTCAGCTCCTAACCACCTGTGCTCTGCCTTCAGCCCACATCCTGTACCCATTATAGTAAAATATGTCAGTAAGTTAACAAAATTCTGACTCCTTTTGAGTTGTCTATTTATCCTCTATCAGTACTACCAATCTTTCATATCACTTATAAAGGACAAGGATTCATAAATACATGGCTACAGTTTCCTTTACTAAGTGATAAAGATAAATATGTTGCATGAGAAAATTCAGCTTCACTGTAATCCACACTGAGTTGACCTATGCTTACTGATAAGGACTCTTAAGACAACAGAGAAGCGAACTCACCTTTTCATGCTCATCTGTTCTTTCAGCTTACTGTACATTTCCAGCACTGCAACAAAAACAACATTTTAGCTTTATAAGAAAAGTATGTTTGACATAACAAACCCATTAGTCTTCTCTCTACTACAAAGTGGTGAGTTAATATTCTCAAATAAAATGTTATATGTGCTGTTAATGGAAATGGTTTAATTTGCACATATTGAACATTATATACATTAACATATTAAAGCTGGAACACTTGTATATACTGATACCTGCAATGAGACAGAAACCTATCAATAATTATTCTATTCAGAAACTACTAATATCTCTTTCCAGAAGTGCAATTAGGAGTTTCTAATTTAGTTATTTCAGAAAGAAAACTGAGTGACAGTGAGATCATCTGATTGAACACAAATAGCATGACCGTAACATTAACTAACTACATAAGGAAATTTACACCGATTCTACAAAGAAAGAAAACTGTCAAATGCTAACAGCACAGTGAGTTATAACAGTGGAAACAGACACAGCAAAGAATCTTTATTTCAACCCTTCCACAAAGCCCCAGAAATACAATTGTTCAATAAAATAATGAACTTTGAACTGTGTGATTCCAGTATCTTCCATAATACCTGACACATGGGGAAACGTATGTGTTGATCATCCAAGGGGCAGTTTGGGGGAGGGGGAGGTTCTGGGTGTGGCAATGAAGAGTAAGTATTCACACACACTCAGAGCTGCTGTCCGGCATCTCAGTTTTACAGCCTACTATGGTGTGTGCTGAATCCAGCTCTCTGCCATTCACTCCACCAGAACCCACTTTTAGGCTTACTGTCTAAAGCAACAAATAACAAAGCCCTCAGTGAAGAAGCTGTCTTCACGGCTAACCCAATGCATCTAGCACAGCAGAGGCACTATTAAACCCCACCCTGAAACCTTTGGAAAACTGGCAGTTTATTTACTCAAGGTTAACATGCAAATATCCCTGGTCCACTATGTACTCAACTAAGTGGACTTGTAGGAGTTCTAAGAAAAGCTATTCTCATTAGTGAGAAAACAATGTATTTATCTTAGCCAATACAAACTACTGACAATGTTGACAATATCATTTATATTCCAAGCTAAATTTCTATCACATAAATAGTATACATGGTACTCTATTTCTCTAGTTATAGAGGGTTAGGTTTCTTCCTAACAAGGAAGTAAGCTAAATCAGACCCTGAGATGGTCATCACTGACCATGTGAAGAAACTGAGACGGCTTACACCTGCTTTGTTATATGAACAGGAGATACATACATTCAACTTAAAACACAGTAAGTCCAGGGAAAGAAAATACTCGTTAGCTCTTGAGAATTTATGTGACATCCCAGTAACATCTGAGCCAGACCAGGAACTAAGCCTTTCTAAAAAACATTACAGGAGGCAAAAGAGGGGAGGCCTAGCGTTTATAATGTTTCCTCACCTTATTGGCAAAATGAGATTGTGAACAAAGCAAAATGAATGTGTTAAGTGCAAACAGAAAACAATGGGAACTAGAGGTAAAAAAAAAATCAGGCAAAGTAGATAAAGGCCAGAAAAACAAAACTAAAAGCCACTCTCCCTGAGGGAAAACAGACAAGCGTGGAGGCGGGGTTGGTGGGGAGGTGACCCAAATGGCCAGCTAGGCAGAGAGGAAATGCAAAGATGTTTAGGAAACAGGTGAAATGGAAACATTTACTTTCTGAAACTCACGGAAAGCCAGAGAAGGAGCAACCGTGAAAGGCAACCACAGGTGTTGCCGGGGCGCAATCACAACAGTCTGTAATTCCCACAGGGAAGATGACTGTTCAGCAGTATCGAACTGTAATTTTACCACACCAAACATACGACACACAGGTCTGACTCACCTGGGAGGCATAACTGCAATTTCTCTACTACGGTTGTAATATTTCTCTGCTGAATTCTACATCGAATAATATCTTCTGTTTGTACTATCACCTTAGAAAATGAAAGTGTTGACAATTTTGAAGTTCAATGGCATCCATATATACTGAGCTCTCTCTCCCTCCACCCATCCACCCACCCACTCATCCACCCAGCCCTCTAGCCATCCACCCTTTTCTTACCTCTTTTCTAGCATCTTGAAACCTTCGGTTGGTGTCAGTAACTTGCACCTTAAAAATAATTCCGCCTTAGTTAGACAAACGCATGAAGCTGCCCTGATGTAACTGCTCACCCTTGTAATCAGATCATGCTTCATGAGAAACTCAGAACAAAGAAATGCAAATTCAAATTAACTCTACAGCTTGAACTTGAACTTTTGATTGAAAAGGACTTTTGTTAACTTCAATTGGTTATGACAGTTCTTTTTAACAGATTCTGTGGCAAACTTCTCAAATTTACTCAGGATTTTTGAACTTTACTTGCTTTTCTAAGTCTGTCAAACAATTCAAATCACTGACCCAATTGACCACTGGTCCCTTTTTGATAACTTCAATGAGGTCTATGTGCCATTCACTGTCTGTAGGAAATGGCGATTGCATTTTACGGTAATTAAACATTCATACTTTCTCAATGCAAACCCTGGGAGGCTGATTAACATCAAACACAGAAATCTCAACCCACAGCAACATGTTCAAGCTGCAGGTGCAGCCAAAGCTCAGCCTCGATTTTCCCACATATTAAGTGACTCATTAGGTCATCATATGAGGAAGCACATTCTTATTTATTAAAAATCTCATTAGCTGCAGAACAGACGTGCTCAGTGACCTCACTGATGGTGTGTCTGGTCTCTTGTTATCTGAATATCCTTTATATGACGGTTTCTAATCATCGTCTTTGTGTTCTGCCCGAGAAGCACTTCAAATGAAAAGACAATTCCTATAATTAAATGTTTTATATTCTGACTGAACAAATCCAGATCCAGGCCTAGTTTAATAACTAATGCCTCCAATATGGCAGAATATGTGAGCAACTTCCTTTAATAAATTTTCAATATAATTAAATAACAGCATGAAATCATTTATACTAAACTTTCATAACTTTAGAGGATAGCTTTTTTTTTTCTTTTTTTTTTTTTTTTTTGGTATTTCAAGACAGGGTTTCTCTCTGTAGCTCTGGCTGTCCTGGAACTTACTCTGTAGACCACGCTGGCCTTGAGCTCACAGAGATCCACCTGCCTCTGCCTCTGAGTGCTGGGATTAAAGACATGCGCCACCACCGCCCAGGGAGGACAGCTTTTTAACACCATTGTACCATCGTTTTTTAAAAATCCCCAAACTGTAAATAGGCCTTTCCCTACTTGTATGGTTTAGTACATTTCCTGCGTGTAAAGACATCAGACAAAAGCCTTGCTCTCCTTAGTGCTGACAACTGTGTTAGCAGAGCACAGGGAACACTCTCAAGTACATATGCTGTTTTCTTCCCCAAAGTGCACTCACTGGCTAATGTATTAGAGTATTACATCAGTTAATAAAGAAAGGCGAAGAGAAGTTGAACGTATTTCCTACCTTCAGTTTTTCTGCATCAGCCCTTACTTTAAGGAGTTCCGTAATAGCATCTACAAAGCCCTGATGATGAAAGTTACACATCTTTTCAATTTCCTTGTCATGGTTGCGGATACAAGCCTCCAGCTTCTCCATAAACTTCTTGTGTGCATTTGGTTGATCATCATACACAGACCTGAATGTAAAAAAGAACCAAAATTAACTTCCCAGTTCTCCAAAAGCTTTCCCTATTAACCACAATCTTTGCAGTAACTAGAGATTTAATCTCCAAGTAAGTAAATGAATCGAACAGTTATTACCTTCATTAGAAATAATTTTAAAGGAAAATATTTCATTTCTTTTTGAGAATGTTAATAGTCCCCTAAATATATTCCTAGGTGTCCAGAAATACAAGTCTTGAGGCTTAGGAGATGTGGGTCAAATATTAATCTTTAACGTACTAAGGCTCAAAACTGAATCAATAGTGTAAGAAATATATGAAGAAACACATGACTTTTATAGCATTTACTGTGTCAGAATATGTTCTAAAAGCTATATAGTAACTCTTTCATCTTTACAATAAGCGGATATTGTTATTACCCTTGCTTTTGGGATACATTATTCACTATAAGTGCCATAAACTCCACAATTCAAGATTTATGATGGGAATATGCATCTTGGCCATCTGATTCCAAAATTTACATCCTCAAGTACAGAATCATATTGTGGTTACCACAGCATTTGCAAACACAATGTACCAACCCCTTTACTATGCAGTAAGCTTGTCCTTGGCTCTGGGAGTGAACATTGTGTAATGTCTTGTCTATTTGCGCGGAGGCCGTAACAGTAAGATTTATGAAAGTAGGGCCTTAGCTTTCTCGAGGCTGAAAGCCAAGGTCAGCGAAGTGGGCAGTGAGCCAGACCCACACAGGCAATCAGTCCCATTCACATGACTGTCCCTGATAAAAAGCTCTGGACATCGAGGAACTTCACTAGCAACAGAGGAAGGGCTACCCACACACTGGCACTAGAGAAAGACAAACAGACGCTTATCCCTGGACCTCTCCTTCCCTGCCCTACGTGCCCTTCCCACTGCTGACTACGAGTGTTCATTTGCTATACCGAGCAGAACTGTGAGCACAGCACCTCTGAGACAATCTGGCAGGCGTTTCCACATAGCTTTGAACCTGGAGGTGGCTGCACCTCCCCAGCCGCTGCCTCCTGTGTAAGGTCCAGTGCAAGCCCAGGTCTTTGGTCCTCTTTCTGGAGGAAAGGTGGGGAGAGGGAGAACTGAAGGAGAAGAGAGGAGTGGGTAAAGGGAAGTGGAGGAGGAGGGACAGGAAGTGGGAGGGGGTGACAGGTCACCTTGTCTATCAAAGGCTGCTCTCTCTGAGTGTAACTGGAAATCTTACATCCTAAGAAATCCCTTTGGTAGAAGCAACCACAACAGTTGGCTATCTACTTTGATTTAAGGTTCATGGGCCATGAGAGATGATGTATTTGAGTTCAGTGGTGTGTGGTACAGTCAGTCTAATGTAGGACTTCAGTGTTGTGTGGTACACAGTCAGTCTAATGTAGGACTTCAGTGTTGTGTGGTACAGTCTAATGTAGGAGTTCAGTGGTGTGTGGTACACAGTCAGTCTAATGTAGGACTTCAGTGTTGTGTGGTACACAGTCAGTCTAATGTAGGACTTCAGTGTTGTGTGGTACAGTCTAATGTAGGACTTCAGTGGTGTGTGGTACACAGTCTAATGTAGGACTTCAGTGGTGTGTGGTACAGTCTAATGTAGGAGTTCAGTGGTGTGTGGTACACAGTCTGATGTAGGAGTTCAGTGGTGTGTGGTACACAGTCAGTCTAATGTAGGAGTTCAGTGGTGTGTGGTACACAGTCAGTCTAATGTAGGACTTCAGTGTTGTGTGGTACAGTCTAATGTAGGAGTTCAGTGGTGTGTGGTACACAGTCAGTCTAATGTAGGACTTCAGTGGTGTGTGGTACACAGTCAGTCTAATGTAGGAGCGCTCACAATTCAGACTCCAAAGGCTGGGGCGATAGCTCAGCTGTCAAAGCACTTGCCATGACAGCACAAGGACTGGAGTTCGGGTCCCCAGAGCCCATGTAAAATGCTGGGTGGTGTGGTGTGGTTCAGAAAGGAGTCAGGAGGGCTGCTTCTGTCTTAGTGACGGTGCTAATCAAAATACCAACTGAGTGCGTACTACACAGTCAGTGCTGTTCATGCAGGGCCTCATTAAATAGTCACTACACCTCCACAGCACACTCTGCCAGCAGTCCAGTTTTCCAGTGCACATGAGGAGGATTAACACGTAAGTCTAAAGTCACACAAAAAACACAGCCAAGACTTAATCCCAAGTCTACCTGATCCAGTAAAACTTAAAAAATACAACGTTATATGACTTCCCTGGAGCGGGGCTGGGAAGCCCCAGCCGAGCAGCCGAGCAGCCGCCCACAGCACATTTGAAGGGCAGCGACTGAGACCGACTCGGCAGGGATCCTGATGTGCACTGCTGCACCCATCAGGTGAAATCAACCAACACACAGGAAAGGGGATGCGAACTGAGGCGTGGCTAATCGCTAGGCAGCAGTAAGTTACAAATGCAACCAATTGAGGAGCAAGACATGAGAAGGAAATACCAGCTCCCTCCCGGGCTTCTCTGAAAAGACCCAGTTTACCTTGAACAATCATCGGTACTCTTTGAAACTGTGATTTGAGGGCAGGAAAGAGAACTGTCAGTATTACTCACTCTTTAACCCAAAGTCGGTTACTATATTGACTTAATATATTAGAGTAAGTTATATTACTGTTCTAAAAATTTCAGTTACACACAGCTTTAATTAAACTATTTTTTTTTAAAGATTTTCCCCAGGATTTCTACCATCTACTGGGAAGTCTAACCAAGCTCCTACAAATGCGCACAAATTCACAAATATGACAGACTAGCAAGGTAGAACCTGAGAAAGCTGATAAACGCTATACTACTCCACATTCTCTAAGGTAACATCTTTTATAAAAGACTTTAATGTTTTGTGTACGGTGTTTTGCTTGCATGTACATTTGTGCACCGTGTGAATGCAGAGCCCCTGGAGTCCAGAAGAGGGCGTCAGACTCCCTGGGACTCAAGTTACAGACAGTTATGAGCTGTGAGTGCTAGGAATGGAACCCAGGTCTCTGGAAGAGCGGCCACTGCTCTTGACTCCTGAGCCATCTCTCCAGCCCACTAAGGTGGTACCTTAGTGCTCCATACACAAATAGTGATGTCAAGGTAAGAGTTCATTCAGGGAGCAGGAGGGCAGAACAATGGCCAGAGGTCTGCCTGCCCCTGCGGGCAGCACCACAATGAGCAAACACGTGGTGGAGAAATGGGAGAGAAAGAGAAACAGAGTGGTCGTGTGCTGTGGAGAGAGGTGGAACTGGTGGTGAGGGACAGGCTGATGTGAGTGGCCTGCACTGCCCCCTGAGGCCGCGTGATGTCTGTGCCTGTGCTGTCCATGGCCCTACTGAAGCAGGGGTCTGTGTTGACATCCACAACCATGTTACCATCAAAGGCAATGAGCATGCCTGTGGTCCGGACCACAGCTTAAACCCATGTTGATGTCCAAGGGCGCCGTCCTGAGCAGGCCCACCCCTCGCTGGCTCTGGGAGAGCCCCCCCCCCTCCCCCAGCCTGAGGCATGGGGCAGGAGAGCTGGCCTGGCTCCTCACTGACCACCACACATGGAAAGCTGACCCTGCCCCTTGCCAGATGATCCTGCCCCTAGCAAGCTGCAGAGTGAGGTGGTAGCGTGGGAGCAGGAGAATTGGCCTTGGGGAGATGGGAGAGCTGGCCCTGTACCTCAAGGAAGGATATACGGGAGGATTTGGAGGGAGGAAAGGGAAGGAGAAATGATGTAATTATAATCTCAAACAACAAAATACTTTTAAAAGAGGCTCTTTGTTAAACATACTGTAAATCCACCTTGGTTTTGGCTGATGTAAAAGATGACTGAGAATAGCCAGTGGAATCAAGAGCATGCATCAGAACACTTTCCTGTCATTCAAATAAGCCAACGAATCTGTTTTCTCTCTCTGCAACCGCCTTCATTTAGAACCCCAGGGTGTCCTTCCTGGTTCCTATGCAACCCCATTAGCTACTTAGCATTAATACTCAGTGTTGGAGAAGACACACTATGTGCAAGTGATCATTTCCCGGAGGCCCAGGACGACCAACCCAGCTACCAACTATGCCCACATCTAGGGTTCTGAGTTGGCACTCCCCAGAATCTACCCCACTATGAGCTGCTGGAGCTCATGAAGGGACTGGTCCTAAGGAACCAGAGCAGCAGGGCCTCTGTGTCTCTAGGCAACGGCAGGATATCAGAGAGGAGCCTCTCGGGAGGTCCCGAATGGATGGTTACCAGAAGCCAGAGGCCTTGAATCTGACCAGCAACTCATGGCAAAGAACATTTGCAAGAAACGCTGTCTGGGCAAAAGAGTATACTGTGTGACACACCAAAGATCCCAGTGCCACTACGACAAACAAGTCTGTGGCGGAGAGGGTGGGAAAGGCTGGGGAAACGGAGGAGTGACTGGGGTTTTTGCTGTCGTTGTTGTTTTGCGTTTGGACGTTTTCTTAAACCATTTTTTTTTTCCTTTTTTCTTTTGGGAAACCATTTTTTTTCTTTTTTCTTTTGGTGAGGGATGGGGGGTGCTACAAGGGTGGAGGGCAGATACAGAAAGACCAGGAAATGAGTGGGACTGGTGTGCATAATGTGAAATTTCCAAAGAATCGATTTAAAAAAAAGTATGTTAAAGAAAAATTCAGCCACCCTTCCAAATGCTTAGCAGTGCTGTGGATATTGCTCTATATAAATAAAGCACTGATTGGCCAGTGACCAGGCAGGAAGTATAGGCGGGACAAGGAGAGAGGAGAATTGAGGAAGGAGGAAGGAAAGGGAGACCGGCTGGAGCCACCATCAAGACAAGGAAGATGTAAAGTACCGGTAAGCCACGAGCCACGTGGCAAAGTAAAGATTAATAGAAATGGGCTGAATATAAGAGTGAGAGCTAGACAATGATAGGCCTGAGCTAATGGCCAAGCAGTTTAAATAATGTAAGAGTCTGTGTGTTTATTTTATAAGTGGGCTCCGGGACTGGCGGGACTTGGCGGTGGGAGCTGGAGAAAAATTCTCCGGCTACATAGCACAATAAAGTCCTCTGTCAAGATTCTGTGCTACATAACAACAAAACACATGACTTACAATAAAAACACGTGACTTACGCTACACTGAAGATTTTATTCCCATATTTTAACTTTAGCAACTAGGAATGCACAAAAGTCTCTTAAACATGACAACTTTTTAAGTAAAGATACAGTCCATCTTCTCACACCTCATACACCAAAGCCAAGTGCTCAGTTATAAGCGATTCTGTAACATTTGATTATCTAATATTATGAGGCTTTTGGAATTAAAAAAAAATAATTTTTTTATGTGCACTGGTGTGAAGGTGTCAGATCCCCTAGAAGTGGAGTTACAGACAGCTGGGAGCTGCCATGTGGGTGCTGGGGACTGAACCTGGATTCTCTGTAAGAGCAGCCAGGGCTCTTAACCACTGAGCCATCTCTGCAGCTCCCTCCCACCCCCCAGGCTTTTGGAATTTAAACAAGAGAATGATCTTTCACAGATGCCTTTTTTAATTATTTGTATAGGACTCCACCTAGTGGTAGAAAATATAAAAATAAGAAAATTTTAAAAATTAGAGAAATTCTAAAATTTAGAAGCATCTAAAGTTTGGAGAAAGACAATTCTGGGGAGGTAATGATGCTGGTACATTGGGAAGATTCTAAATGTTAAAAGGGATGAAGTAAAAATTAATGCTTTTATTATCAACTGTAATCTGATAAATCGAGACACTTCAGTGTTCCGATAGATGTATAAATTTCATTCTGTAAATGAAATAGTAATATTTCATAGTTCTATTTTGGTAAAGAAAAAGCCTTTCTGATGAAAAAATTTAATTCCCAAGAAATATAAAAAAGGATTCTCATCTCCAGTAATTGGATTTTTATTTTTTTAATAAAAAAGCACATACCCTCATACTTTTTACAATACTTTTTCTTTCACTGTGTCTTCATTATAAAGAGTAAGTCCACCACAATATCCAGGAAGAAAATAAAATGTACTGGCTCCCAAAACCTGATTTTTTTCCTAAAACATTTAAACTTTGAGAAAAATTGATGTAATCTCAAAGCATTTAATCCTCGATTCCACATATTACCTATTTTTACTGAAATAACTATAGTTTCCTTTCCAAATAAAATAAGCATTTTTCAGGTCGGGCAGTAGTGGCACACGTCTTTAACCCCAGCACTCGGGAGGCAGGGGCAGGTAGATCTTAGTGAGTTCGAGGCCAGCCTGGTCTACAAAGCAAGATCCAGGACAGGCACCAAAGCTGCATAGAGAAACCCTATCTCAAAAAACCAAATCAAAAAAAAAAAAAAAAAAAAAAAAAAAGCATTTTCCTCTATTCTAGAATGCTTCATTCTCTAATAGGATATGTGAGATGCATAGCCAAGAAAGAACTGGTCTAGGCCAATCTCTACATAATGTTATTATGCAGAAAGATACTATGGTGGCCACCACCATAAAAAGATCCATTTTTATTAAAACGTAATTGAAAAAAAAAAAAAAAAAAAAAAAGGAGCCTCTCAAGGAAAGAGACTCCCAAATGCTAGGAAACCCAAAAAAACTACCTTCAGGAATCTCTGGCACTAGTGACCCTGCTTCTGCCTTTTGGTGTCAAATCTTTCCACACTTTTTTGAGAAAAAAATGTCACGACTTTGTCTCTGACAAGACTGTAGGAGCTGCCGACTCTCTCAGGCCTGCGACACCCGTCTACCTTTTCAATATCAGCCACAAGGGCGCTTCCGCTGTCACTCAGAGACACAGTAGGTTCAATCTGCATCTCCAGCAATAAAAACCGCTTCACATCCTTCAAGTACAGGCGTTTTGGGGGCTTCTCTGAATCAGTTCTTCAGATGCCAAATCAAGCATAATTTCCAGCTTATCATTCTAATATATTTCTAATACAAGTTTAATATTTCATATTAATGAAATTGCTTATCATTCATCTTTAAGTAATTTTAAATTAAATTCTCAGATTCTGAATACCACTCTTATTAATATCATAAAATATGTCTAATTTATATTAAATATATTTAATAATTAACCACCATAGTCTACTGGATTTTGACAAACTAAACATTTTTAAATGCTGTTATGAAGACAATTTTAAATGGAAGTACAAAAAACCTGATTATAAATTTCCAAAATCTATTAAAAACCATCCTATCCAATATATATTTTGTAATGTCAGTAAGTTTAGAAGTTCGCTAAGCTGTCATCAGTAATCACATGGCAACTGAAAAGGTGAGATTTTAAGATATTTCCCGTTTTTTTTTGTTTTGTTTTGTTTTTTTTTGTTTTGTTTTGTTTTTTTTTTGTTTTGTTTTGTTTTGTTTTGTTTTCAACACAGGGTTTCTCTGTGTAGCTTTGCGCCTTTCTTGGAACTTACTCTTGTAGACCAGGCTGGCCTCGAACTCACAGAGATCCGCCTGACTCTGCCTCCCGAGTGCTGGGATTAAAGGCGTGCGCCACCAGCACCGCCGCCGTCACGACCTGGCAAGATATTTCCTTAAACAAAGGACCACAAATTATGACAGCTCTTTCAGAATGGGTCGGACAGAAGCATCCAGTCAGGATATGAGCACAAACATAGCAAAAGTGAGCTAAGACGCAGGGAAACAGCTTTGCCCAGATTGCTCAGATAAAGCTGTGTGTGTGTGTTTTTGTGTGTGTGTGTGTGTGTGTGTGTGTGTGTGTGTGTGTGTGTACAGTATGTATGTGTGTGTACAGTGTGTGTGTATGTGTGTGTACAGTGTATGTGTACAGTATGTATGTGTGTGTATACAGTGTGTGTGTGTGTGTAGGAAGCTACACTGTGGTATTATATTTGTTATAACATGAGTGACCACTTTGTTTCTAGTTACATTTTTCATTCTTGGCTATTACAGATCGAGAATATAATTCAGTCTTTCCAGGGTACCATCTCTTCAGAAGCAGTTCAGAATTCACCTGAGACCCTGTAGCTGGAGCCAGAAATGGACCCAAACACTACAAACCTTTTTAGATAAATTTAAGGCTCTGGATTTTTAACAACTATGTCAGAGGCTGTGAGGTAAAGCATTACTCAAAAATAGTAAAGGAGATGCCATGTGGGAGAAAGGCCTCTTATTCATAAATTCACATGATTTGAAATTATTTTCTTTTAAACAAATAATAGATTCCATCTAACTTAAGTGAGTAAAACATTTGGTCAATAAACTACTTAATTTTGGGGAAAATTCCATTCCAAGGATGCCTTATCCTACATAAGCTTCAATACATACCTTACATTTCTTTCCAATTTCAGCTCAAGACAGTTACACTAGATGACACTTTAATTACACGGAACTTCCCTGGGCCTTCTACACAAAGTCTATACTATCTTTTTATTCATACATCACATCAAATTTATTTAGTGTATTTTGTTTGTTTGATTTTGTTTTTCAAGGCAGTGTTTCTCTGTGTAACAGCTCTGGCTGTCCTGGAACTCATTCTGTAGACCAGGCTGGCCTCGAACTCAGAGATCCGCCTGCCTCTGCCTCCCAAGTGCTGGGATTAAAGGCATGTGCCACCTCCGCCCGGCCTGTTTAGTGATTTGTTTTGTTTTGTTTTAATCTTCTTAGTTCCTTGAGAACTGATGTCTTCCATCTTTATATTCAATTCACAAGTGTGAGGCTACAAAGTGTAAATTTTAGTAACAAGAATCACTCACTAGAGGGCACTCTTCACCAACAAGTAGCCCTCAGCAATCATACATACACCTGCATCAATTTACGTGAATCTCACACTCAACCTAACTGACATCTGAGTAGTATAAAACCAAAATGAAATAAGCTTTCTCCTTTGTTTTTTTTTGTTGTTGTTTGTTTGTTTTCTTTTGGTTTTTCAATACAGGGTCTCTCTATGTAGCCCTCACTGCCCTGGAGTTCGCTATGTAGACAAGGCTGACCTCAAATTCACATAGAACCACCTGCCTCTGTCTCCTGAGTGCTGGGATTAAAAGCATGCCCAGCTATTTTAAAGCTATTTTTATCTTGTTAGTCATTACTTTAAAATAAGTATTTAAAATAGTGAAACAGAGCCGGGTGGTGGTGGCGCACGCCTTTAATCCCAGCACTCGGGAGGCAGAGCCAGGCGGATCTCTGTGAGTTCGAGGCCAGCCTGGGCTACCAAGTGAGTTCCAGGAGAGGCGCAAAGCTACACAGAAAAACCCTGTCTCGAAAAACCAAAAAAAAAAAAAAAATAGTGAAACAGAACTATGAACACAACAAAAATCCAATCTCAAGCTTCTATGAGTGACCAACACGGCACAGGATAAGCCTTTAGCACACACTAGCTGACTTTTAGGAGGCATTATGGTACTGAAAGAACACACATAAAAGTAATTTCACTGTGGTCGGGATGTAATTTATGAGAGAAGAATAAATAAGTAAAAATAACTGTACTGTCATATTAAAGTCAGTATTTGAGTTTAAAATAAATACAAAAAAGTACGTGTATCCTATATACCAAAAGCTGATACGAAATCAACACTAACTCTTTGATTAAATGAACTGAATATCAAACTGTGCTTCACTTTCTACACCAACATTAAATACCTACAAATAGATTATTTTATGATTTATTCATGTGAAGTGTTGTATGCACATGATGCTAAAATCACAGATTAATAAAACAGCCAAGCTTTCTGACAGGACTGTGAGCTGTTTAATCTACTTCAGCTTTATGTGTTCACTGTGATATGTGTGTGTGTGTGTGTGTGTGTGTGTGTGTGTGTGTGTGTGTACACACATGCACCTGTGCCACGGTACACTCACAGAGGCCAGAAAACCCTCTGAGAGAGTTAGTTCTCTCCTTCCACCACGTGGATTCCAGGGACTGAACTCAGGTCAGCAGGTTTAGCAGCAAGCACCTTACCCAGCTGAACCATCTTGTCAGCCAATTTGTGCAATGACATAAAAAAATTCCAGGAAGCAGCACATGATAATCTAGAAATAAGGCTTGGAAATAAGCCAAATTGAAATGGGTAGACTGCAGGAAAATAGCATTCCCAACACTCCAGGCCTATGATGCTGATGAGGATGCCATCAAGCTTTCTGCATGTTTTCCTCCCAAATTATCTGTAATATTGTACTGCTACAAAATAACAACAACAATAACACTTAATAACAATAATAAAGATTAAGGCATCCTAAGATTGGCTGGGTATCCTAACCAACGGCTGCAGCGTAAATGAGAGTCCCTAAGAAGTTTAGGGGAGGGGCTATAGAACAGAGAACCCTGGAAAAGACTTCTGTTATAAAACACCCACTCTTTGTATATCTGCCCACGAAATAGTTTATCCAGTTCGCTACGTGTGCTCGTAAGATGCTCCATAAGGGGCTAGTGACACAGCTCAGAGGTTAAGAGCCCTTGTTGCTCTTAGAGAGGACCCAGGTTTGACTCCCAGCACCCACACAGTAGCTCATGACCATTCACAACTCCGGTTCTATGAAATCCGAGACCCTTTCCTGAACTTTGCAGCACCAAGCACACATATGGTGCACATATAAACACACAAGCAAAACACACGTCAATACAATTAATAAATCTAATAAAATAATGTTAATGCTTTAGAAGATAATGGCAACCGGATTCAAGTTCAGTTGAAATTTGAAATATTCAAAAATTGTTCTACAATAGAGCTAACACACCCTACCCGCTTTAAGGGTGAGAGGGGCTGGGGACTAGACCTCTGGTTTTGTCCATCTGCAGCACTGGAACAGGGACGCACGTTATAAGGGATTATCTGGCTTGTCTAAGCACCATGAAGAAGCAAAGGCCAAAAAGTGAAGGGCTATCTTCCTAAACTTCTGATGTTGAATTTTCCTTGCCTTGCGTTCCACTGTGTGGGGTTCCTGTCGTTAGTTCTCACTAATAGTATTCCATCCCCGTGTATAGGAAACATTAGTTAACATTAGTTAACATTACTTCCTGTAACAAGTTGACACTCATGGGCCTGGCGTTAGCACTCTCTCTAACGCTGGGTAATAGTGCAGCCCAATCACTAATGAACATCCTCTATGGGAGAGCTGATGGTGTAATCAGCCAACACAGACTTCCAATAGACTTCCTCCTTCCTGTTTTCACATTCCTGACCAAAGAGACATCCTTCCTGTTGACTTTCCGACTACTTGGTAAAATACAAAGGGTTAAGAAATGGAAGCACCCCACACGTATCATTTTATTTGTCTTCTAAAATAAACAATTGCTAAAATCATCTTTAATTTAAAAATCTCGCAAAAAAAATTAAAAAAATGAAAGATAAAAAAAATCTCACAACAATTAAGTAGATGAATACATGTGGATAGAGACAGCTTCCCTAAAACAGTTGAGAAAATATAACAAAAATATCAGCCTGTATAGAGCAGACCTAATAATGTGCATTTTGCCAATAGCTTACGAGTTGAACTTTAATGCTTTGCCAAAATCCCTCACAGGAACATTAGTTTACAATTAAGAAGAAATGTGCCTTAAGAAATGTGCAATTAAGAAAGAGTTGGCTTCTCAGCAAAACAGAAAAAAGAACACATGAACCCAAGGCAAAACATAATAATAATAATAAGGTACTTTGTAATGCTAAAAATTACAAGTGGAGTAGTATATTTATTTTTCAAAACAAAAATGTAACACTGATATTTATATACCCCAAAACAGGAATAAATTTTCACAAAACGATGACTAGACTCTTTAAAACCCACTATTTAAAACTGTTACATCAACAGGAAAAATACAAAATTCAAATAGCAAAATTTCTCTGAAGCAATAATAAGGAGATCAGAATATATGGACACAGCGAGGAAAAAAACCAGATATAAAATAAAATCACTGGAGAAAAACCTACAGCATTAAATAACGGTATCAACTAAGCAGAGGGCCCAAATTCAAAGTCACAAAGTACAGAGATGAAGGACTCATCAAACAGAAGGGAGAATGGAATGTCAGGACACCAGTGGGGCTAACAAAACCAAAAGACAGGCTTCAACAACCACAGACCAGGCTGGGCAGGACTCCACGGTCAGGTGAAAAGACAACACAGACCAGGCTGGGCAGGACTCCATGGTCAGGTGCTTACCTCTAAAGCACAGCAGCCTGCGTTTAAACCTCAGAAGCCACGTTTAAAACGCCCGCATACAGGTGGGGCAGGAGGCAGGACAGGCGCATCCCTGGGGCTAGCTGGCCACCCAAGTCCGCCTGATTGGCAAGTGTCAGACCAGTGAGAGACCCTGTCCCAGGAGAAAGGTACAGAGCCTGCAGAACAACAACAAGGTTGTGCTCTGGCCTCCACATGCACATGTACACACAACACACAAAAGCATGCGTAAATCGCCGGGCGGTGGTGGCGCGCGCCTTTAATCCCAGCACTCGGGAGGCAGAGCCAGGTGGATCTCTGTGAGTTCGAGGCCAGCCTGGGCTACCAAGTGAGTTCCAGGAAAAGGCGCAAAGCTACACAGAGAAACCCTGTCTCGAAAAACCAAAAAAAAAAAAAAAAAAAAAAAAAAAAAGCATGCGTAAATCAACAACAGACAAGCCACTAGCCTGAGTGTATACATGGGGTGTGTCTGTGATTGAAGTTGCAACTACCCAAAACTAGAACTGACGAGAGAAATATCATCAAAACAGAACAAATTATTAAATCATAAAATTATATTAGAATTCCAAAGTATTCAATAATAACTTGAATCGATAAAAACTTGAGTAGATGGATAATTTAATGAAATACAACTTATTGACCACCTAGGGACAGATGGTCTCAAACAGACTGATTATTGCAGAAGAAACGGAAAGAAGGAAAAGACCACCAAGACAGCATCAGACCTGAGCTGATCTTCCCAAGGTCTCAGCCTGGAGAGGTGAGGTTTAGTTAATGTTTATGCAATGCACAGAAATTGAAGGAGAGCTTCATTTTTGTTTCATGAGACAGACAGGGCATTGACTCAAAGGCAAGCAGACCAACCTCACCTTACCAAGACAAAACATCCTTAAAAGCACACAGCACACCAAGGCACAGGAGACACAGATCACCAGCACCAAGCAGCTAATCTGCAATGGCAGGACTGTTGTTTCCTTAATGGGAAATCCAGCATCAATGCAGCCACTGGTAAAGCAAGAGAAAAATCAGGGGACTGACCCCAAAGGTGCAGAAAGGCACAGGACAGAAGTCAGCCGTTTTGTTAAACACTCCTCTAACCCAAAGCCAGTTGTCCTGGGGAGGGCCACTAAAAGCTTCTCTGGCAGTCAGGGGACAGAAAAGGTGCTGACACTCTGCAAGCGAGGTGGCTGCAATCCAAAGTGCTCAGGACCAAAGGTGTCTGCTATGGTCTTCCCTCAGATGCTGAGAAACCTGCACATACATCAGACGACACATCTCGGGGAAGGAGACATGAAGTGCATTTAGACTTCTTTACACCTCCTACACAGAGCTGAGTCGTAATCTAGGACACTATTTTTGGTAACTAAACATAAAACAAACCATGCTGTGGGATTTCTCCCTTGTGGCATTATGTTGGTGCTCAAAAAGTCTCAGACTCTGGGGCATTTTGGAGACAGATTTTTCAGATTAGAAATACTCAATCTGTACTGTGTTCAACATGTGCATTAGACTATTAAGTCAGAAAAGAGAAAATCAAAAAACAAAACCAAAGAAAATTTAAAAACAACATAAGATTTAAGAAATGAGAAGAAAAAAGTAAAAGTTTGTCTAACGCATCATTATGGGTTGAATCTGAAATATCCCCCACAGGCCACCATTTTGAACATGTAGTCCCCAGCTGGCAGTGTCATCTTTGGAGGCTATGGAATCTGAGGTGGGGCCTGGGCTGGTGAGATGGTCAGTGGGTACAGCACTTGCTGCACCAGCCTAAGAACCTGGGTTCCAGCCCTGAAGCCCACCTAAAGGTAGGAGGAGAGACCCAACTACAGGTTGTCTCTGACCTCTACACATACGCCGTAGCACATACACACACCTCCCACGTAAACAATAACAATAAACAAATGCAATTTTTAATGGAGGTGGAGCCTAGTCGGTTTTTTTAAAGTGATACCTGGTTCCCACCCACTTTCCGGTCCTGCAGGATGGGAGGAGCCTTTCCACACTCCCAATGCAACGGACTGAGCAGCTCGGCCTTGCCATAGTGTTCTAAAATCCCTGTTTCCGATACTTTGGCTACAGCACCACAAAACCAACCAACACACACACACACACACACACACACACACACACACAGTCAAAAAGTTGTCACCTGGGCGGAGGGTGTAGCTCAGTGACAGAGTATGTGCCAAGTTTGCACAAGGCACTGGGTAGTGAGAAAGGGTATAGGCACAAAGATCACCAGCGTTTGTAGAGGGAGTGTGTGAGTGTGTCTGTGCAGGTGTGTGTATGTGTGGGTGTGGGTGTGTGTTACTTTGGTGTATCTATAAAGAAATAGCTGAAATAGTTAACTATAAAGAAGGGTTTATTCTGGCTCACTGAATAAAGGAGGTCACTGCTTTGGGCTTGTGGCAAGGCAGCACACTGTGGTGGGAAATATGGCAGAGCAAATATGCTCTCCTCATCAGCCAGAAAGCAGAAGAGGAAGAGGTTGGGGTCCCACAGCACCCTTCTAGGGCATGTCCCCAGTGACCCAAGTACCTCTCACTACACCCCATGTGATGGCTGTTCTTGGTGGTGAACATGACTACATCCAGAATTAACTAAAACCCAAATTCCTGGGCACACCTGTGAGGGATTTTTTTTTTTTTAAGATGTATTTATTTATTATACATAGTGTTCTGCCTGCACGTTTGCCTGCAGGCCAGAAGAGGGCACCAGATCTCATCATAGATGGTTGTGAGCCACCATGTGGGTGCTGGGAATTGAACTCAAGACCTGTGGAAAAGCAGCCAGTGCTCTTAGCCACTGAGCCATTTCTTCAGCCCCAAATTTTTTTTAAATTAAATCATTTGAAGTGGGAAGACGCACTTCTAATCCAGATCTCTGAGGTGGGAAGATCCACCTTTAATTTGGGCCACACCTTCTGCTGGTAGCCTACAGAAGGACAAGAGGGAAGCTTGCTTTCTCTTTGCTGCTTGTTCTCACTAGCAAGTCTATTCCTTCACTGGCATTAGAGCCTATTTCTTTAGGATTCCAGAGTATAAGGAAGACTAGCTGAGACATCCAGCCTTGTGGACTAAATAAACTATCGGATGCTTGGACCTCCCATTGGCAGAGGGAGGTCCACTGTTGGACTAGCTAGACCACAGCCTGTAAGCCATTCCAATAAACCCCCTTTCTCCATATATATAAATTCATTCTATAAGTTCTGTTCCTCTAGAGAACCCTAACACACTCCACCTCCTAAAGGTTTCATCACTTTCCAATAGAACCACCCTAGAAATAAAGCCTTTAATAAATAAGCTAAACCACAGCAACATGTGCTTATTTAATAAATAAGCTAAACCACAGCAACATGTGCTTATAATATGTACGTATAAGACCAATTATAAAACATAAGAAAAGACTCCATTAAAATAACAAAAAAATCAAATACAGTCACAATGCTACGTGCTGATGGGACTATGCTCTTCACCTCTCTGTCCTTCTCTCCCTCCCTCTTGCCCTTTCCACCCTCCTCTCTCCCTTTTTTGTCTGTTTGTTTTCTTTTTTGGTGGTACTAGGAACCAAACTCAGGGCTTCAATGCATATTAAACAAAAACTCATTAAGTTATATCCCCAATTCACAGGCTATGTTCTAAGAAATGAATTGTGAGATGAGTTTTGTCATTGAGTGAACACTACAGAGTGTATTTACATATACACATATAAATCAGGTGGCAGCCGGGCGGTGGTGGCGCACGCCTTTAATCCCAGCACTCGGGAGGCAGAGCCAGGCGGATCTCTGTGAGTTCGAGGCCAGCCTGGACTACCAAGTGAGTTCCAGGAAAGGCGCAAAGCTACACAGAGAAACCCTGTCTCAAAAAAAAAAAATAAAAATAAAAATAAATAAATAAATAAATAAAAATAAATCAAGTGTCAAAGCCTACTACACATCTAGCTATCAGTATTTTAAATTTATTTTATTTATTTATTTTTACTTTATTATTTTTTTTTTTTTTTTACTTTCTTGTTGAAAAATAAGTCACGGCTGGGAACCTAACCCAATGGGAGATAACATGCTTAGCAAGCAGGAGACCTTAGTTCAATACCAACTATCACACAAAAAGAGAAAGCATACACATGCACCTAGGCCTACCTAGAATGATCAATATCATTGTCTTTTACCTCCACATACTGTCCCACTGGAAGGTCTTGGGGGCTCAATAATATGCACAGAGCTGTGATCTCCTTTAATAACAAAGCCTTCACCTCCTAGAGGACCTAAGGCTGTCTTACAGCTGACTTTACACAGAAAAAGCAGAATCTAAAATGGTGATGTGGAGGCTAGAGATATGGCTCAGGGGTTATGAGTGTTTATTGATCATCCACAGGAGCCAGGTTCAGTTCCCAGTACCCACATAATGCCTCACAATTGCTGTAACTCCAGTTCCTGGGGATCCAACACCTTCTTCTGGCTCCTGCAGGTACCTGTATTCATGGTACACTAAACTCAGGCAGGCACAAACACATATACATAAATAAAAAAATAAATCTTTTTTTCAAAATAAAATAATTTTCAAAAGAAAATTTCGGCCGGGCGGTGGTGGCACACATCTTTAATCCCAGCACTCGGGAGGCAGAGGGAGGAGGATCTCTGTGAGTTCGAGGCCAGCCTGGTCTACAAAGCGAGTTCCAGGAAAGGTGCAAAGCTATACAGAGAAACCCTGTCTCGAAAAACCAAAACAAACAAACAAACAAATAAATAAATAAAGAAACCACTAACAGCCTCTTAAAAAGTATACAGTTGGCTGGGTGTTGTGGCGCATGCCTTCAATCCCAGCACTCAGGAGGCAGAGGCAGATGGAACTCTGTGAGGTCTGTGAGGTTGAGGCAGGTCTACCGTACAAGTTCCAGGACAGCCAGGGCTGTTACACAGAAATACTCTGTTTTGATAAACAAAACAAAAAAAGTATACAGTTGTACAAGCTTTACTTCTGTATGACCAGCAGCATAGTAGACCTCTTTACCACAGCCTCACCACAAATATGACATTGAGGTGCTGTGCTATGACATCACCAGAACTATGACATTACTGACTAACATAAAGTTTCCAACTCCATCACAATCTTACAGGACCACCACCATATATGAAATCTGTCATTGATCAAAATGTCTCCACAAGGCATATGACTACAACTCTACACCTAATCTTAAAGAGTTCTAAAATTTATTCATGGAATACTTTCAAATCAGATTATATTCTTGGATAGAAAGTCTTAAAATTACCAAGATGTATGTTCTCCCTAACTAATCAATTGTAATAAAATACTTTCAAGGTTTTTTTAAGAGCTAGACAAGTTGATTACAAAGTTCAGTTGAAGAATAAACTAGAATTACCAGGAAACCCCTTTAAAAGGAAAAATGAGTAACAAGGTAGAGATAGCCCAATCAGACAGAGCAAACAACCAAGCCTCCATAATTAAAAAGGTCTCTTACAGGATGGGAAGAGACGTAAAACATTAACAGAATAGAGGAACCAGATTCGGTTCCTTTCACTGTGTATGAAAATTCAGTACCTGATAGTGGTAACATCTAGAATCAATGTAGGGGGGGGAGGGATCTACTTTTTTAATAATTAGTATTAAGCTACCTGGATTGCATATAAAAAGGGATTAAACTAGAGCCATTCCTTACATCATATCTCAGGAATATACAACAAGAATCAGATGTAAAAGAAAAAATAAAATCATGTAAGTACCAAAAGAAAATACGGGTAAAGTCCCTTACAAGAGCATAAACTTTTATACTATGACAAAATCCAGAAACAACAAGGGGGAAAAATCTGGCTGTATTTTATTTAAAAAAAAAAAGCTTTTGCGGGGCTGGAGTGGTGGCTCAGTAGTTAAGGGCACTGGCTGCTCTTTCAAAGGACCCGGGTTCAATGCCCAGCACCTACATGGCAGTTCACAACTGTCTGTAACTCCAGTTCCAGGGTATCTGGCATCCTCACACAGACAAAACCTGAATGTACATAAAAATAAATAAATCTTTAAAAAAAAAAAACAAGCTTTTGCATAAGGGAAAAAAATTAACCATAGGCAAACAACAAAATGAAAAAATGTCCCCAACTAATGGTACATAAGTTTTTTGGTTTGTTCGTTTTTGTTTATAGTTTCTCTTTAATATTTACCAAATTTTTCTTTGACAACTTTACATATATACATATACATATATATAATGCATTCTTATTTCCTTGTTTGTGTTAGTTTGAAAGACAATGGCCCCCAAAGGGAGTGGCACTATTAAGAGGTGTGGTTTTGTTGGAATAGATATGGCCTTGTTGGAGGAAGTATGTCACTGCGGGAATGAGCTTTAAGGTCTCATACATGCTCAAGCCATGCCAAGTGTCTCAGACCACTTCCTGTTGCCTGCACAAGATCTAGAACTCTCAGCTACCTCTCCAGCACCACATCTGTCTGCATGCTGCCATGTCCCACCATGATGATAATGGACTGAACCTCTGAACTGTAAGGTGCCCAATTAAATGTTTTCCTGTATAAAAGTTGCCATGGCCATGGTGTCTCTTCACAGCAACAGAAACCCTGACTAAGACACTGTTATCCCTCTCCTCCTTTCATGTCCCTTTTCCACATTTATGCCTTTTTGTTTTGTTTTGTGACCCTCTGATTTTACCCAGTACTGTCTCTGTGGCCACTGTTTTGGAACTACCCACTGAAGCCTGGTGGGCTCACCATTAGGTACACAACTGAAGGCATTGGCTGTCCTTCTCCCAGAATCCATCAGTAGTCAACAGTACAGCAGGGATAGGTCAGAGTCCATTAGCCCACCCATCCATGACTGGCTGTTGACGGGCCTTGTGCGGGCCAACCACAGCGCTATAGGATCATGTCTGCAATAGCTATGCCATGCCCTCAAAGCAGCAGCTCCATCTCTTCTCCTACCTGACGGTCTTTCTACTCATCTTCCACAATGTTTCCTGAGCTTTAGAATGGGTAGCATATGTGCCCTAGTTAGGGCTGGGCACTAAGCTATCAATCACTGTAAGCATCATGAACACACATCATTCACCAGCAGTACCTATAAAGAGAAATTTCTCTGATTAAGGACGAGAGTAGCATTTGTCTATGAGAACACTTAGACTGCACCTTGGTGCTGGTCAATTTAGCTAACCCACTGTAGTGAAATCCCCAGGAGAAAGTTATACTAAGTGAGGTGACCCAGGCCAAGAAAACAAACCCACAGGTCTCTCTGATAAACGGATCCTTGCGTTGAATCTTCAGTACGCATTTAACTTGGAGTACCTGTACAAGCTAAAACAATAAACTAGAAAGGGCCCACTGTGTGTTGGGGGGGTGGTGTTCAAAGTGGGAGTCGCCAGTAGGACGTGGGTGATTTGAAAATAGAGAGAACACTGAGGGTGGACAGATTCAGTTAGGAATGGGGGCTGAGAGGCCGGGGAGAAGAGAGAACACAGAAAGAGCGTTAGGTGAACTGAAGGGTATCTGAAAAAGTCGTATGGAACCCACTACTTTGTAAGCCAATTTTAAAAAATGAGTAAAAAAAAAAAGTTAAAGAGAGATAGTCTGCATGGCTAGATAACACTGTTCCCAGAATCCATTGCCTATCAAAGAAAAACTCCAGTGCTAGATATGGGGTGCCTCTTTATATGGTCAGGGAGGCCACAGAGGACCCCAAAACAACACAGGCTACTTCCATGCCTCTTGATGACCCACCAGACCTAGACCATCAGACAGTGCTGCCTGAGACACCTTGGGTGCAAGCTGTATAGACTGCAAGCGGAAAGAGCTGGAAGACTCCACCCTGCCAGCTGGCTTTCACAGTGCCAGAGGTGCAGCAGGCCGCTAGGGAAGATAAAACATCAGTGGTCTCTATCAGAACCCTACAAACTCACTGCCAACCTGCCAGGCAAGATGTTCCTAAAGGTGAAATCGAGGCACGGTGTTATGGGGGCAGCCAACTGCTCTCAGCTTGCATCAGAGGCCTGCCCCATGGAGGGGATGGACACATGCCTGCTACTGTGAACATGGTCACGCACAAAAGTTTCTGAAAAGTTCTGAAAGTGTTACCACGGTTTTCTGGTTTTTTGTTTTGTTTTGTTTTATATCAAATTGAGTCCTTTTCCCTCTCAGAATTATGAACCAGTAACAAGACCCAGAACCAACTGAGAAGCAAAAGAGATTTTATTCTTGATCAAGAATGGGAGACATGGGAAAAAGACTTGAAAGTCAGTTTCTCGGCATATTGGGAGTCAGGAGAAACAGGGTAAAAGAAATAAAGAGAAAGGATTGGCTAACAAAAGCAAAGAACAAGCATGTCATTTCTAGGAAAGAGATTTTTCTAGAATTTGGTTGAAGATTTTATAT
Source organism: Peromyscus eremicus (assembly GCF_949786415.1). Taxonomy (NCBI): domain Eukaryota; kingdom Metazoa; phylum Chordata; class Mammalia; order Rodentia; family Cricetidae; genus Peromyscus; species Peromyscus eremicus. The sequence goes on from NC_081416.1 coordinate 24,854,346, forward strand.
CCACCAAGGGCGCAGGTCTGGTATCTGAATCGGTAAGCTGTTTGTTTGCTCCATGTATATATGGTGTGTGTGTGTGTGTGTGTGTGTGTGTGTGTGTGTGTGTGTGTGTGTGTGTAGGGGGGTGTAATGTGTACACTGGGGTGTGTGTGTGTGTACATCTGTGTGGATTCCAGAGGTCAGCATCACGTGTCTTTAACTGCTCTCTACCTTAGTCTTTGAGACTGTATCTCTCCTGAACCTGGAGTTGAACAATTTTGTATCTAAACTCAAGTCCCCACGCTTATACGGCAAGCACTTTACTGAGCCACTTCTCCAACCCCTGGACCAACAAGTTTTTCTATCAGCGACTCTTAGGTCTCTTGACTAAAGTTACTGAAACACATTTACAATCAGGAAGGTTTTTACCTTCTCCCTGTATCTGTACAAAGGCTTAGCTTTAGAAGGCATTGATAATTTATTTTAGAAAGCTCTGGTTTAAAGGAGCACTCTTCTAGTTGGCTTACTGATATAAACGAGTGGAAAGCCACGCTCAGCAATGCACACCTTTGATCCCAGCACTCAGGAGGCTTAGCAGGAGGCATTACAGAAGTTCAGAACTAGCCTGAACTACAACTATCGAAAGAAAGAAAGAAAGAAAGAAAGAAAGAAAGAAAGAAAGAAAGAAAGAAAGAAAGAAGAAAGGTAAGTGGACTACTCAATTCCAAGAAAATAAGGAAACTGGACTTTCACTATACTAAATGTGTTGATTATTTAAAAAAATCAAATATTCTTCCTACAGAAATTAACTCAGAAATGTTTAAATGCCCAATGTTGCATGACAGTAGAACCTTGGCAAACAACCCTAGTGTGATTATTTATAAAATAAGCTATTTCTTATTTTTGATCATTTCATTCAACTAAGATTTTCTTAACAATTTACTTGCTGATCAAATAAGTTAGCACTACTTGAATAATACTAATATGATGAAAAAGGCAAATTTATGCTCAAATAAACTGAATCATTACTTTTTAATAGGTTTGAAAATAATTACCAAGATCTTCAAGTAACTTTAAAAGCTAGATATTTAATTAATAATCATTTAATCATCTGGTTGTTAAGTACAACAGAATATTAGACCTGACTACCAAACACAACTGAATTATATACTTTGTTTCTCCTTTTTATATGTCCTGCAGAGGCCTTATTTATATCTAGGACAGTTAATGCAAGTGTTTGTTTCTCCACTTAGTGAAAAGTGCATGAAGGATATTTGTAACTTCAGAAGGTCGTGTGCTCATGGGCTTTACTAGTCTGATTGTAGTACTGCTCCAGTAGTTTTAATATGAAACATATTCATTGGGCAAAAGTTGAAGTTATAATCAGTAGTTAAAAATCATAGTAGGAAAAATGATGACAGAGAACGCAACTGTGCTTTTGTGTGTTTTTTCCAGAGCTGGTGGCCAATCTTTGTAATCTCAACACTCAGAAAGCTGATGGAAGAGGACTATAGTGAATTCCAGGCTGGTCTGGGCTACAGAGTAAGTTTGAGGTACAAAAATAAATAGATAGATAGATAGATAGATAGATAGATAGATAGATAGATAGATAGATAAAAGAAAAGAAGAATTCTCCATTTTTTGTTCTCTTTCACACTCTAAAAGCTTACAGAAAAGTCCACAAAGCTTTTGAAAAGAAGAATTCTCCATTTTTTGTTCTCTTTCACACTCTAAAAGCTTACAGAAAAGTCCACAAAGCTTTTGCTTATATGGATTACAGCTAACAATATTACTGCATTGAAAATTAACACGAGGACCAGCAAGACGGCTCCGTAGGTAAAAGCACTTGCTGCCCAAGCATGATAGGCTGAGTACAACCTCCGGAATCCAAATAAAGCTCATGACTTCCACAGGCACACCATGGCATGTGCCCATGCTCACCGAGCACACACACACACACACACACACACACATTCACACACGGGGTGCGGGGCACATCATATACCCACACAAACATAGTAAGTTACATTTAAGTTTCAAAAAATCAAACCCATGTCAGAACATACTATCATACACTGTAATCCTAGCATTCAGGAGGCAGAAACAGAATAATTACTGGAGCCAAGAAGTTGGAGACCATTCTCAGTAACAAAGTGAGACCCCCCTCATCAAGGGGAAAGAAAGAGAGGAGAGGGAGGAGGGAGGAAGATGAACTGAAGTGCGAACGGCCATGACAGGCTCTGGGCAAGCTGGAGCACAGGACCAGGAATACAATTCTGTGGAAATCAGAAGGCCTGGGAACCACAGGGACTCCTATGAGTCCAAGAGTTCAGGAGCTCCAGTATCCGAAGACAGAAGATCTGTGCCCCAGCACAAGAAGAGAGAACTCGGGGGCTGGAGAGAAGGCTCAGTGGTTAAGAGCACTGGTCGCTCTTCCCAGGTTCAATTCCCAGCACCCACATGGTGACTCACAAATGTCGGTAACTCCAGCTCCAGGAGATCTGACACCCTCAGCACCCGGCTCACATATAGTGCAGACATGCATGCAGGAAAAACACTCACACCCATAAAATAAAATGAAATAATTTCGAGGGGGAACTCAGCTTTCCTCTGCTATTTCATTCTGTTAGACCCTGCTCAGATCACGAGACCCATGTTGATGAGGTGAAGAGAACTGAGCAAGGCTACAGCAGGAATCACAATCCTACCTATAATCTAGGTCTCAGATAAGAAAAGAAATCTAGGCCTGGAGAGATGGCTCAGGGGTGAAGAGCACTGGCTGCTCTTCCAGAGGTGCTGAGTTCAATTCCCAGCACCCACATGGTGGCTCACAACCATCTATAATGAGATCTGGCGCCCTCTTCTGGTATGCGGGTACACGTGCAGGCAGAACACTGTATACATAATAAATCAATCTTGCAAGAGAGAGAGATCTAAAGTAACACTGACATCCAATAAGCTATACGGTAGGCACCTGCACAGTCACAAGATCATTCTCTAATGTACGTCAGGTTGTTTGAATATCTCCCCAACCATCCTAAGCAGGTACACGTAGGAAAGAAGAGGATGGTACACTAACATTTCATTTGTTTTGTGGTAAAGCCATTGTTTTGGGGGTGCAAGCCTGCAATCCCAGCAGTTGGGAAATAGAGGCAGAACATGCTACAAATCCAGGACCAGCCTGGTCTACTGGCAAGCTCCATACAGCCAGGCTACAGTTACTTTGTCTCAATTCAACCAAAAACAAAAACAAAACACCTCTTAATCTTACTTAGACACTATATAATTTAAAACTTGACCAGGAATGGTGGCACAGACCTTTAATCTCAATACACATAGAACTCTATGGGTTCAAGGCCAGCCTGATCTACACAGTAAGTTCTAGGACAGCCAGGGGGATATAGTGAGACAGTCTAAAAAAACCTTTAAACCTGCTGACCTTTACAGGCCTCTGCTTTGAGGTGATGGCCAGTCCTAGTGTCAGAGTCATTCCTAAGATCCAACAAAGGTTTCCAGCCCCCTCAGGACCAGGAGTAACACAACATAATAAGGATTCATTTTCTATTCCACTGTCATTGGCTGGGCAGCTACCAAAACCAAAAGTACATGTTCTGATCCGTGACAAATAAAAGCAGTACTGAATCACAAATCAATTGCTTCATTAAACAAGTTAAGGAACGGCTGTCCCTCTATGAGACTACAGAGGTCCTTCAGTACAATCTGTTGTCACCGAGTTTTCTTGGAGTCTGATTCATATTTTTACTAGTATGTATGTACAGTTTGGTGAGAAGATTCATGTAAGTAAATTAAGAAAGGGTACTAGTGAGGCCTTCCCATATCATAGCAGAACTCTGTATAGTAAGAACATATAACCTGCCTATTGAGTGCTTGGAGGTAGCAGCACAGCACAGAACAGGCAATCCTCACGTTCTGGGCTTCCTGGGCATCTCAACACTTCTTCCCATTCTACAAATACGGAAACAAGGCCAAGGGGGTTGAATGACTTTTACAGTCATCGGTGGCATGTCTACGGGAAAGAAACAAAGTATACCAGATGAACTGGCTCTCTAGGGTAAAGTGAATTTGCAATGCAAACTGACTTCACTTTATCTACGCTTAACGTCGAGAAAACAGAGTTCCATTTCCAGGAAGTGTATTCCGAAGAAAGACTACTGACAAGGCACAATTCGTCTCAAATTCCCTAAATGAACAAGTTCATTCATCCTAACTGTGAAAGATGAGACCTTAACTCTTGAAGAGTGTCTAATCTATTGTTAATGGTTCTGTACAGGTAGCAGCTAATATTCGATTGGGACAGCAAGTATTCCGTCTGGTATGGAATATTCACTACCTGGCACTATTCCTTAAGAGAGTGGGTTAGGATCCATTTTAAAATAAACTGGAAATGTAATGCAAAACTAGTAAAATGCTTGTCAATAAGTAAAAGCTTCCTGTCCCAAGAGCATCGTCACCCCAGCGTGAACCCGAGCCATCGGCTCCTCCTCTGCAGCCCACGCTCGCGTCTCGCCCGAGGAGAAGGGCGCTGCAACCGGGGAGGAAGGTGCTGGCGTCTCCCGCTCCATTTCAATTCTCCCACGCCCGGAGCAGTCAGTGCGCCCGGGTTTCCTCCAGATCTCAACTCGGCACCCGGGTCGGTCACGCCGGCCGCCGGCAGGCAGGTGACCTTCGTCCCCAGCGAGCCGACAGCCTCGCCGCCCGCACAGCGCTCTCGGGGTCAGGGCCTCGGCACATCAAGGCCCCAGGCTGGGGCGCCTCCCCGGGTCAGAGACACCCCAGCAGCCACACCCACAGGCGGCGCGGTGACAGGTGCCCCGGCCCTCCGGGTCCCGCAGCCCACGAGCGCCCGCCCCCGCGCGCACCACCTGTCGGGCCGACGCGCGCGCGCGCGCCCCCGGCAGCAGGCGCCCCGCCCGGCTCCCAAGGAGTCCCCGGCCAGGGCGGCCCGAAAGCCGCGGCAGATGAAAGCGTTACCGGAGGGTGGGCCCTACGCAGGCGGTGTCGGTGCTTTCGATCTCCTGCAAGATCCGCTCGTGCTCCGGGACCGTGCCCAGAGCCTCGCCGCTCTCCGCCATCTTGGCTGGAAGCGGAGGCGCCGGCCGGGCGGGCGCGGCGCCGCGCGGACCTCAGGAGCGAGCGGCAGGTGGCGCAAGCGCGGCGCGGCTCCGCGGGGCGGGGCTTGCGGGGAGGGGCGGGGCCTGTCTGGGTGGGGCGCAGAGGGTGGGGCGCAGAGGGTGGGGCGCAGAGGGTGGGGCTCGCCCCTGGGGAGGTGGCGCGGACCGCGGGGGAACCGGCCCCGGCCTCCGTCTTCCCTCGCGACCCACCCCTGGTTATGTAGAGACCTATATTAGTGTAGTAGTTGCCAGAGCCTCAGCTGCACGCTGCAGGTACCGTAGCAATGCGGAGGTGACCCTTAGTCACACTCTAAAAGAAGCTACCAGAGCGCCTGATGGGCTTTTAATAGTGGGGAGTCAGAGAAAGGCAATTGCTCTCGCGAAAATCAAAACTGAGTGGGTCGTTAAGATCTATTTCAGGAACGAACAAAAATCCTATAGCACGACTGCTCTGGATAGATCGTGGCCCCTGCCTGATGCAAGTTCACCGAGGTTAGTCATATTGGACATAAACTATTAAACGTCAGGGGAAAAGGAGAAGGAGACAAAGGCACTTGCTGGCGGGATAAAAAAGAGCCCTGGGGCAAATGTCTCATTTAGTGGCAGAGCTGTTGAACCCAAGTGCTCCCAGATAGTGGTAGCTGCTTGAGCAAAGGAATCCATGTAGAAAAAGAGTCTTGCTTAACAACCTGTATCTAGGACACCATGTAAACCAGTTTGTCATGATCAAAGCAATGATGGAAGATTAATCAGAAGAGAATTCAAACTTACCCTGAGGGACAACTATTTTCTGGTTTCCATTAATCCAGGAGCTTTGAGCTTCCCTCCAAGTCAGGCAGGCTTTACACTAGCCAGCTGCCAGACTCACTTCCTTCCCTGGGCCTCTACTACTACCACAAGCCTTTCTTGTTCCTCCTCCCTAGGAAATTCCGGGAGATGGAATCGGGTAGTAGTTGAGAACATGAACTCTGAAGACAAGTGTCCCAAACAACATTCCTTGATGGATATCACTTCACAGCTTGTGACACTAGGCAAAACCTAATCCTTTTCTATCTCAGTTTCCCCAACTATAAATACTAATAACAGCAGTATCTACGTTATACTACGATCCTATATTATATTAATTACTGTTATTTCTGTAACAAATTATCACAAAAGCCAGAGCTTAAAATGACTCAAGTGTATTCTCTTAGAATTCTCACTGAGTTATAATTAAGGTGCCAGCACACCTGCGTTTCATTCCAGACCCTAGGAAAGAATTAGTCCCTTTGCTTTTCCAGCTTCTAAATGTTATTACATCCTTTGCCTGTGGCTTTCTCACTGTGTGGCTCTGGTAGCCTGGAACTCACTACACAGACCAGGCTGGTTTTGAACTCACAGATATCTGACTGCCTCTGCCTCGCAAGTGCTGGGATTAAAGGCACAAGCCACCATTTCCAGCCTTTTTTTTTTTTAAGATTTATTTATTTTATGCGTACTATTGTTTTGCCTATATGTATGTCTGTGTACCACATACAGTGCTCACTGAGGCCAGAAGAGAGTGTCAGGTCCTCTGCCACTGGAATCACAGACAGTTGTTACCCACCCTGTGAGTGCTGAGAACCAAAGCCAGGTCTTATGATAAACCTGCAAGTGCTCTTGACCCCTGAGCCGTCTCTCCAGCCAAGTTTCATTTATTTTGCACACCTGAGTCCCAGAAACTTCAGTGCATGCTGGCTTGGAAAACCAGAGAATCTGCTGCATCTGATAGCGCATTCCACCAGGAACCAAGCCCCATTGCAAGTCAAAGTGAAGCTGCCAAAGTCACCCCTCTTCCCACTGTCTTGATGGTACAAAAAAATACAGCCTTTTCTGGGAACCCACCTCTTTGTGCTTCCAAATATGAATGACAAAAAAAAAAAAAATCTCAGAACGGCCAGCATTGTCACACTGTGTTAAGATCCCAGAGTTCAGACAACTTTTTTTTTCAACTACTAATAGTTCTCATAGGAATTCTAAACATAGCAGAGAAAGCTGAGGGATTTTTTTTTTCTTAAAACCAAACAATTCGCCTGGGCAGTGGTGGCCCACGCCTTTAATCCCAGCATTTGGGAGGCAAAGGCAGGTGAATCTCTGTGAGTTCGAGGCCAGCCTGGTCTACAGAGTGAGTTCCAGGACAGGCTCCAAAGCTACACAGAGAAAAACTCTGTCTCAAAAAAAAAAAAAATGCTGAAGTTCTGAAGTAATTGGAAAATTTAGGATGAGTTAGAAAGAAACGTCCAAACAGGTCTAAGCAAAGAGCAGAAGGTAGCTGCCCTGTGATTGGTACCAATTAGAAATTTAAGCTGTGAAATTATTTGCTTTTTGTTTTGTTTTGTGTTTGTTTGTTTTTCAAGACAGGGTTTCTCTGTGGAGTCCTGGCTGTCCTGGAACTCATTCTGTAGACCAGGCTGGCCTTGAACTCAGAGATCTGTCTGTCTCTGCCTCCTAGGTGCTGGGATTAGAGACGTATGCCACCACTGCCTGGCTTAAACTATAAAATTATGAGTAGTTTCTACAAGTTGCTTTTTGTGCGTTGACATTAAATGGACCATAATGCTGTTGCATTTAGTCGTCTTGATAGAAACTTGTGGCACAGTGTAGAAGGTCAACGGAATTCTCTGATGCCCGTGTCTGTCAAGAGCTCCAAGGTGAGACAGTTCTTGTGGACTTCTGTCAGAGGATACAACTCTCATGGCTATTCATACAAATGGGTCTTTATTAAAAATAAATTAGTCTTTCCTCTGCTGACTGCTTCTCCAGCTACTGGGGCACCCCTGTCTGGTATTAGCATACCCTACTTTCGGGTTCTGCTCTTGAGAAGGGAAAAGAAACCTGAAAACCAAATCACAAAAGAATGAGGACAACTTTTCTCTTTCCTACAAAGAAGTAAAAGTCTTCTTCCTACTACAGCAAATTACAGAGCGTCTTGGCTCCGAGAGTAAGTGTGATGTGACTAGAATGCATTACTCCGTAGAGTAAAGCCAGGTTACAAAGGCGAGGAGAACGGCGTGTTGGACCGGCCAGCCTCCTGTCAGCAGCTGTCTCCTGCTGAGGTGTTCCTCTCCTAAGCATTGCCTACACAGACCTTTTCCCTTCACTTTGAAATCTTGACGCCATCTGTCCAAACCTGGTTCCACATGCTCCCCTTGGGAAGCCAGGGCTGGCTGAAGATGCCTCTTACTGGGCCCCCCTCAGCCCCTGCTCCGGAAGTTGCCTCACCGTTAGTGTTACACATTCTTCTGCACAATTCAGGACAAGAGGAAGTCAGTCCACTCACCACTTCTCCTTTGAAAGCAGCCTCTGTTCTTTCCTCTCTCTGGGGCCTCTGACAGTTCTGTTACTACCCAACGGGTTTGGGTTTTTTTTTTGTTGTTTTGTTTTTTATTTTTGCTAAAAATTTAAAACTAAATGTGTTTATAACTAAATTTCCTGCCTTTGATTTTGTTTTGGTTGTTTGGTCGGCCAGTCAGTTGGTTGGCTGGTTCTTTGTGGGTTTTTGTTGTTGTTGTTGTTAAATTAAGGGCCTTGAGCCTGCTAGGCAAGTGTCAGACTCTTGACAGTACAACAGAATTTGCATGCTGAAAATGGAGGTCATGGGAAAACTGCCCACCCACCCCCAACCCCCAGTAGAGGACAGGTAACTTGTCTCAAAGCTAAACTTGTCTATCTATTTCCTCAACTCTGCTTCACTCTTTCCGTAAGTGTAAGACTGCCCAGGGAAAGCTGGGGAGAAGTTAGGAAGTTTAGGTTTTATTTTCTCTCTGGTTGGCCAGACTGTAATAAACCCAGTTTCTTTTACTGATTCGTGGTCTCTCCTGGTTCTGGTGTGTGTGTGTGTGTGTGTGTGTGTGTGTGTGTGTGTGTGTGTGTGTGTGGAGAGAGAGAGAGAGAGAGAGAGAGAGAGAGAGAGAGAGATTATGTGTGCATGTGTGAGAAAGAGAGAATGTATGTGTATGTATATGAGAGAGAGAGTGTGTGTGTGTGTGTGTGTGTGTGTAGAGAGTTTGTGTGTGTGTTGTGTGTGAGAGTGTGTGTGAGTATTGTGTGTAAGAGTGTGTGTGTGTGTGTAGAGAGAGAGTTTGTATGGGGGAAAGGAGAGAGTGTGTGTATGTGTATATGAGAAAGAGTGTGTGTGTGTGTTCATGTGAGTGTAGCTGCACACGTGTGAAAGTCATAGGACAACCTGGGGTGTGGTCCTCACCTTCCACCTTGTTTTGAGACAGAGTCTCTGTCTTTCACTATTGTATACACCAGGTCAGCTGGCCTGTGAGCTCCCAGGGTGTCTCCTGTCTCACAATGGGACCACTGAGATTACAGAGCCACACCACGGGGCCCAGCTTCACATCTGTCTGTTCGGGAGATGTGAAGTTAGATCCTTAAGCTTGCCCAGTAAGCCCTTTACCCCCTAGCTATCTTCCCAGATCAGCTCCAGGGTCTTTATCGTTTTTCTCCGCCCAGCACTGCAGGGCAAACCTAGGACCTCACAGGGCTATCATTTTCTCCTGTGTGTAATGAACCTGAGAGGCTAGTTACAGCCACAGACTTAAGTTGTCTGGCAACACTACCACTGAGCTACATCCTCAGCCCACTATCTATCTGCACATTTTAATCACAGGTAAGTATAACGAACAGGAAGAAAAGGGTTGGGGAGCCTGTCTCAGGGGTAAATGGTTTCCTCAGTCTGCTCTGAGGAGGGAGATGCAGATGGAAAGGCACACGGGCTGATTTCACATACACAGAGTTATTTGGGCAATGGATAGTAACTGCCAGAGACCAACCCAAAAATCTCTCCTCAGGGAGGGGAAAGATATACAAGAAGATATACCAGGAAGACGGTCACAGTGGGATTTCATTCTCTGTCCAGCATGAAATTAGCCAGCAAAGTACAGATTTGACTTGGAAAACCTGTAGTCATTAAAAATTACACGTCAGCCGGGTGGTGGCAGTGCATGCCTTTAATCCCAGCACTCAGGAGGCAGAGCCAGGCGGATATCTGTGAGTTCTAGCCCAGCCTGGTCTATAGCGTGAGATCCAGGACAGGCACCAAAACTACAGAGAAACCCTGTCTCAAAAAACAACAACAAACAAACAAACAAAAATAAATAAATAAATAAATAAATATAAATAAAAATAAATTACACTTTAACCACTTGTCTCTGGACTAACAGCCTGGCTTGAGACAGACAGGCTCTTAAAGACATCGCCTTTAGGAGGAGAATACAGGAAGCAGGTGACCTAGTTGAGCACTTTAACTGCTTGGGATCAAATTCCAAGTCACCTCTTACTAGATGTTAGGCTTCAGTGACTTCTTAACTTGTCTAAGCCTGGATTTCTTCAAGTGGGGATTAGGCACAATAAGGGTCCCTCGTGCATCAAATTGTGTGGGTATTAGAGATAATATATGTATAATGTTTAGCTTAGAGCTCTATCAACACTGGCACTGGAGACTGAAATTACCAGACATTTGTCAGTAAACTGTATAGGACAACAATTTTAACATCCTCTTTGATTAAAAATAAAAAGCAAGCCATAATTGTTCTTTTTTTCTAATCACTGCTACAATAACATGGCTGTGCATCAGGGCTCCCAGATCAAGTGCCTTGTTATTTCTGAAAGTTCAGTCAGTGGAAACCCTGTAAAATCTATTTCCTGCTGTCGTAGAGGAGGAAAATGGAATATATCAGTGTCTTAGCCTCATGGTTCCAGAACCACTTCAGCAGGCCCTTTGGATCTAGTATTAGGAAGGCACACATCCCTTCCTGCCCATGGGGTCAGTGCCTATCCCTGAAGCACATACCATGGTGGTAAACAAACCAAGGCATCTAGCTCCACTTCTGGACAATGCTCCTAAAGCAGATACCAGGACAACACTCACTGCCCAGGCAGGGTCTTGCGTGTACTCATCATTTGTTACGTGGCTAATTCAGATGCAGCTATGTCCAGTAAACTGAATGCTGTAAAAACCTGTTCCATGAGGGTAGGTGGATTCCTACTGAAAACCCCTTCCTACTAAGTGGAGAACCCTTTAATAGACTCATGATCTTTATGCTCATTCAGTTACATCTTAAATATATGTGATTATAGAACTGTAACAAAATGGGAACCCTAATAAATTAAGTGTTCCAGCTGGCTTCTAGATGATTCCAGAAAGCCAGTCCCAAGGGTGAGCCTCCAGCTTCCACTTTCTTAGTGCAGTGACCCCAAGTGACCATGCCTTGTAAGTGCAAGAGAATAAACAAGGCGCTGGGACAGGGTGGATCCCTGTGGCAAACCCAGGCAGGAACCCGCAGTCCCATTAAACTCAGGATTCCACTGTGGAGAACAATAGAAGGAAATTTGGTATTGCAGCCAAATAAAATCAGGTTTTCATGAAATATGGTCCAGTTCTCAAAGGAATTCGAAAGTAATCAGCCCCAAGTTTGGTTCATTCATCAACTGTTTGTATTGCATGGGCTTTGTTATTATTATTGTGTTTTCTGCAATGCTGGGCAAGTGCTTGACCACTGAGCCGTATCCCAACCTCCAGTCAAGGACCCCAGACTGCCAAGGTACGATAAATGCTTACTGTCGTCATCCAGTCCTCTCTCTGTCTCCCTCCTTCCCCTCCCTCCCTGCCTTTCTCTCTCCCTGTATTTCTCTCCCCCTGCTTCCTTTTAAAAAAGTTACATGTGTAGGTGTTTTGCCTGAATGTATGTTTGTTCACCAAGTGTGTGACTGATACCCAAGGAGGCCAGAAGGGGGCACTGGATCCCCTGGAATTGAACTTACAGATGGTTGGGAACCACCACGCCAGTACTGGTCATTGAACCTGGGGCCTCTGTAAGAGCAGCCAATGCTCCTTACCACTGAGCCGACTTTCCAAGCCCCCTTCCTTCTTTCCTTCCGAATGCTTATTACTTAACCTCCTTACTTATTACAGTTCAGTTCTATGTATTGAGCCCAGGGGCACACATGCAAGTACTTGATCACTGAGCTATACTTAGGGCTTGTTTGTTTAAGAGAGAAGGTCTCATTTTTCCTTGGTTGGCCTCAAACTTATTATATAGCACAGCACATGGGTTGCAAGCATCCCTCACCACATCCAGTCTTACCCAGTGCTGGAACAGAGGGCAGAGCTTCCTGTATCCTGAGCAAGCTCTAACAAACAGGGCTATATCCCTGACCTACAGCATTTTTTTCTGAACCGTTTTCCTGAATTCCATCTTACACCCACAAAATGTAGTACAATATACAACTTTGATTAGACAATAAATGAGACCATAATATTACCCTAAGTATTAAATATTAGTGAATATGATTTTTTAAAGGGACACCTCTCTCCCCTGAATGTTATGCAGTCAAAATTTTCATTACTGCAAGCCTTTTTGAGTACCTCTTTATATGTATGAGTGTTTGGTCTGCATGTATGTCTGTGTACCATGTACATGCTTGATACCCATAGAGGCCAGAAGAGGGCATTGGATCCCGTGGGACTAGACTTACAGATGATGTGGGTGCTGGGAATCAAACCTGGGTCCTTTGGAAGAGCAACTAGTGCTCTTAACCTCTGAGTCATTCCTTTTAAAACAGCAAGTTGGGAGCTGAAAGGAGGGCTCAGTGGTTAAGAGCACTTGCTGCTCTTCCAGAAGAACTGAGACCAGTTCCCAGCACCCACATCGGGCAGCTCACAAACTGCCTGTAACTCCAGCTCTCGGGTATCTGATATCTTTCTTTGACCTCTATGGGTACCCACACTCATGTAGTACACACAGATACACACATCTACACATAAATAAAAATAAATTTTAAAAAAAGAAAATACAAACTTCAGAAACACAAGGAAGCCAAATATATCTGTGTCTTCCTGAGCCTGAGAATGAGCTATTTAAAGAGATTTTATAAGGCTCTATGGTCAATTCAGAATATCAAGATGCTGACATTCACGTTGCCCTGTCTTGTGACTAAAAATTTCTTTTTTTCTTTCTTTCTTTCTTTCTTTCTTTCTTTCTTTCTTTCTTTTATTTTTATTTATTTATTTATTTGGTTTTTTGAGACAGGGTTTCTCTGTGTAGCTTTTGTGCCTTTCCTGGAACTCACTCTGTAGCCCAGGCTGGCCTTGAACTCACAGAGATAGCCTGCCTCTGCCTCCCGAGTGCTGGGATTAAAGGCGTGTGCCACCACCACTTGGCATGACTAAAATTTATTAAGAACTACAAAATTCTTACCGAGGACCGGGATTCCATTCCAGCACCCACATAGCAGCTCACAACTAATGTCCATAACTCCAGTTCCAGGGGAATCTGATGCCCTCTTCTGACCTCTACAGGCACCAGGAGTGTTCATGGTGTACAGACATACATGCAAACAAAACACTCATACACATAAAAAATAAAATAAAATTTTTAAAAAATATTTTTAAAAACTTTCATGACTTCCCAACTACTCAGAGTTTCGAGATGTTGTGAGTGCTTGCTTATTGTGACTCTAAATTACATATTAAAAATAAAGTGTATGTGTGACACAGATGTATATATTAGAATATATGCCTGAGATGTAAGCAATGGTTGTAATGCCTATCGTTTGCCAAGCAAGCTTTGTGCTAAGCTCCATAGTCAATAACCCCTTACAACAGGCTGCATTGTATTTTCCATCTCATAGTTCCAGAAACTAAAGCCACAATCATACAAGCGAGGAATGTATACAGTCCACATTAAAATCTAAATCAACATACTTAATAGAATGAAATAAAGTAGGAATCTTACATTTCTGAAAATACAAACAGCAAGAGCATTCTGAAGTTGAACTTAGTTAACTTTTTAATGTTAAGATTTGAGGATATATTTAATTTGAAGCTTAAAAAAAACCTCTTCTTTCCTTCTGAAATCATATTTGTTATCTTTATTCCTAAAAACATTCAAGTCAAAGAAATACGATATCCTGTTTGCTCTCAAACTGGTAAAACTTCACGCTCAGCTTTTGGAAATGTGCCCAAGGGAGTCCGTGAATACAAGTGTGAAACAATCATGTTATCACAAAACAATTACAAAAATGTCTTCTGGTACGTCATCCCGTACAGTTCCCTTTTCCTCCTATTTTGTCCCAGCCTTCTGCAGGCCCTTTCGTGGCTGTGCCCCCACCTCCACCCCTCCACCTCCCACTGACTTTGCAACAGTCTGTCCTGACTTTCTTATCAGGGAGACTCTGTTCCAGAGACAAACGTAGGCTGACTTCTGAACCGAATCGGTTCAGACCTATTTTCAGAGCCTGCACTAAAGAGCTCAGACCACACCTGCAAGACCTCAGGAGACTTAAGGAACCCTAGGCAACATCCGGCCACGCAGGGCGTGTCTAGTGGTTGAGGCCCAGTGTCAGGAAGTTCTAGTGTGAATATGGTAAACAGATGTGCAAACACTGCGATTGCCCTCTCCTCAAACCGTAGCTGCCATCACTAGTTCGTTAGGCTCACCCTCAAGGTGATTCAGGCAACCGTTGGCACAAATGATATATACTAGTTGAAATCTATTGACCTTCCTTGCTCGAGGAGGCAACTAAGCCTTAGAAAAACAGGTACTAAGTTTTCTGAACATGGCTAAGATGTTAAACCTCCCAAGGACAGCCATTGAGCCTCCTGTGGGCAGGGGGTCAAGTCCCCTAGAGGGAGAAGCTGGCATGAAACCAGGTGGGTCTAAGCCAAATAGAGGAACAGGAGTAAAAAACAAGGCACCTGAACACAATGAAAACATCCAGTGGATATAAGCAAGTGTGTGGTGGAGCACAGTGCACACAGTGTGCCCACAACGCAAGGACACAGACAACAAAAGCAGTTCGAGGCCCCACTGGTGGTGAGCGGCACTCTGCCAGTATTACTACTGCCCACTAGGAGATGCTCAGTACGGAAGCTGTGTTAGGACAATGCCTGGGTGGCAGCGGGTTTTCCTTCCCATCGCTCCCTTTTCTCTTCGGTCACCATCACTGTGGCTGTTGTAGCTTGGGTTCTGTTGCAGTGATAAAATGCCTTGGCCAAAAACACACCTCTGGGAGGAAGGGGCTCCCTTAGCTTACAATTCCAAGCTACGGTTTATCATTGGATAGTTACAGTGGCAGGAGCTTGAAGCAGCTAGCCATGCTCACAGTCAAGAGGCAAGAGAGATGATGTAGGAATGCTGAATGCTCAGCTAGCTTTCTTTATTCTGATACAGTCCAGGGCCCCAAACCAGGGGATGGAACCACATGCTTTTAGGCTGGGTACATTCTGCATCGGTTAAGGCAGTCAAGACAGTCGTCCACAGACAGACAGTCATCTAGATCGCCCCTTACTGAGCCTCCCTTCCCCGGGTGACTCTCCATTCCGTCAAGTTGACGGAATGACAACTAACCGCCACAATGGCTAATACTAGATTCTGCTTTCCCACCCTGGAAGGCTATTGTCCAACTCAATTTGTACAGCTTTCATGGTTGTTTCATAGGTAATTAAACATCCTGAGATGGCATAGTGTCTCAGCTCCCAAGCTCGCTCTCTCCGTCAAACAGCACAGCAGCCAATGGTACCGTATTTCACACAGAGAATGAAAATTACCAGAGGGCCTCAGAACTGTGTGGTTCTTGGCTACACTTCCAAAAAAGGAAGCCGAGATGCTGGCCCAGGGGTCTATTGAGGGCAGCAGGAAGGGGAGTGGCTTGCTCTGGAAACAGCTTGAAATCAAGAAGTGGGAGGAATACAGGCTTAGAGGGGCACAAGGGACCCCAGGTCACCTGTGACTCCTGCCTGCCTGTTTCCTGCTCTCAAGGACCCACTCATGGCTGCCAGATAGACCAGGCTCACTCTCCCATATGATGAGGTGGGAGAAGCAAATGTGCCAGGCAGGAATGTTCGCTTGCTTTGCAAAGAAGAGCAACTGAGTCATCCTTAAGTGACATTAATCATGTGAGCTCCAAGCCGCTGAGGTCTCAAATCCCACCTGGCCCTGATCGTTACACTGCTCTTCACCAGGGCACGCGGATCAAATTCCTGCCTGAAAACTGAAGTAGGCAGGGAGAGGACAGTGATAGAGTTCAGGATGTTTGCTGAAAGTGCTTTCTCTGCCCCATGGTAGGGAAAACGAACAGGACTCTCGGGTATTCCCCTACCTCAATTCCCATGCACAGGGATTTCCCTGGGAAGGTGTCACGACTCCTAGCCCGATCATCTCAGTGTCCTAACCCTTCAGAACTCACAGCCAGACCTTTTTGTGTCTTCCAGGCAATCTGCTTCCGTAAATCCTTCCTCTCTGCCCTTGGAGCTTGTAGTTTGAAAACAGTTTCGCCTTCCTCTCTTATGTGTCTGATTTTTTTTCCATTTGTTTTGAGTTTTCGGGGTTTTTTATTGTTATTATTTTTAGGTTTTTGTTTGTTTGTTGTTTTGTTTTGTTTTTTGTTTTTGTTTTTGCTTTTGTTTTTTTTTTTTTTTTAGATAGGGTCTCACTATGTAGCTCAGACTGAACTGGACCTTGTGACCCTCTAGGCTTAGCCCCCTGAGTGCTGGGGTTATAGGCATCTGCCACCACGGTGAGACTTGCTTCCTCCTTTCATTGAAATAATGACATTTTCTCTTGACTGCCTGCTTTCTTTTGTCTCACAAGGATGATCACAGTCTGGAAATTTGGCCCAGGACTGTGATACTAGAGAGGAAGTGGACAGGATCAAGGGTTGGAGGTCAAAGACTCTGAGCATCATTGACAGCAGAGACCACAGTAATTGAATATGTTTAGGGGCCTTGGCTCTGTCTTGTTTCATTTTAGACTTCTAAACCAGCCACTGAGCCAAGGCACACATTTCAGCAGGCACTGGCTGGTACAGTCCACAGTATGACTCACATGGAGAAAGTTCTTTTGCATCTACAACTATATGCTGCCAATCCAAGAACCAGGCAGAAAGACACAATAATTTTCTCTTTAAAGAGATTCAAACTACGTAGTGCAAAATAAAATGTAAACATACAGCAGAAATGTATGCAAGCTTAAGTAGCAGATTTTCTGAGAATAAAGAAAAGACATTAAAAACGTTCTCTCATTTACTCTATAAACATCAGTCAACAAATGTTTACTGACTGTCTGTCACATGCAGCAATCTGCTTCTTGTTCCCACACTGATAAGTGTCATAGACAGGCAGACAGGCAGAGATGATAAAACGTTTAAGGCTACCCTTTTAACACGGAGACACAGGAGTTTTCATTTTAATCCCGGGCTTGCACTGTGCAAATGACTGCCCACATTACCAAAGAGGCTATTTTTAGGTCTTGCATGGAAATAAAAAACATTTAGCTAAGAGGCCACTCAAGAGAACAATACAAATAAGCTTTCTACTGTGCTGTTCTGTGACTCAGATCCACCCAAATATAAACCAGTTCTGATGATATGTCTAATTTTTCTTGTCTTTTTTTCACTGAGATATTTTAGAGAAAACAATTGAATGGAAATGGAGTATCTATCAGGAGATGATATTAGGTCGCTTTTGATCACTTAAAAGTCTTACATTTTCAGTTTGGTGGTCGTGGGTCAGGAAACAAACACACTACAAAGAAAAGGTAGATTAATTTTTACACTATCTCAAAGGATATGAAAACTTTGATATTAAATATGTAGAGAGCTATGATTGTTTTTCAAAAGTATTTTTATTCTGTTATTTTAAAAAAGCATACAAGAAGTCGGGCGTAGTGGCGACACGTTTAATCCCAGCACTCGGGAGGCAGAGGCAGGTGGATCTCTGTGAGATCCAGGCCAGCCTAAAATACAAAGCGAGTTCCAGGACAGCCAGAGCTATTATACAGAGAAACCCTGTCTCAAAAGCTCAAAACAAAAAGGAAGAGGGGGCGGGGTATGCAAGGAAGGTTTACGCAGACCATTTTAGAGCCACTAATAGAATGTAAAGCCGAGTCATGCCCGTTTGTAATCCTAGGATTCAGGAGGCTAAGGCAGAAGGATCGCTGTGAGTTTGAGGCCAGCTTAGGCTACAGAGTGAGACTGTCTCAGGATACTGAAAAACAAAACGGAAAAGAGAGAAGGGAAGTTAAAATAAATAAACTTCAAAATATAAAGGCATCCTACCTTAAAGTAGCTTCAATGGGCAGCTCAAAGGACTGTATCTCAGCCAGGACATTCTCATAGGCTTGCTCTGGGTCTTCTTCCAACATGATCCCGCATGCCCCTGAATTTCCAGCTGTAGACATTCGATTTTATATGGGAATGATTGTAATTTGTACAATAAATGGTGTTTTCTCTCCAATTGTCGTAAGTCTTGTCTGGTCACACCCAGAGAAGCAACAAAAAGCAAGCTCACTGTCCTCATGCTATCAATGTCCTTGCTTCCAAGAATGTTGCACAGCTGTTACTGTCTCGGCTCTACTTACAACATTTTACTTATTATTAACCTTGACACAGTTCAGAAAGCTCCTGCCTACTGCCTGCTCTCTGTATTCACTTATTTCTCACAGACAGTGACTCGGAGACGGAATCAGAGCCATTACCCTGTAAAATTAATTATATTCACTTGATTTGCTGTGGCATCTTTTTCAATATTACATTTATGTTAACCTACGTTCTTAGCTAGTCACGAAAACTCTGCCCTTGCTGTCCCAGGGAATGTGATTTTGAGGTCTCTGGGATAGTTCCTTGGTCCTTCTCTATTCTACTCTCTGCATGCTAATTGTCTCCCTTCTAGAAGTATCGCTCTCTCCCCTCATGCTCCAGTGCAGATGCTTCTAGAGATGCCTAGGTTTTAATCCAGCTCCTACGCTTACTCCCCGCTGGGGTGAGTGGGCTGGATCCTCTCTGCAGAATTAGTTCCAAGAAGAAGAAGAAGAAAGAATGTGAAGGTGCCAAGATTTTTAGGAGGCTGGTTGCCACAGAGAGGGGGATAGAGAGCTGGAACTAGATATCCAAAAATGCCCACGGAAAGTGTAACCAACGTGGATTTGAAGGAATAAACAGACCTTGGCGCTTGATCTCCCCAACTCTGGGTTTCTCCTCCGCCTTGTAGAAGGTGGGGATGTAAAGAAATGGAGGGCAGCGTTCTTCTATATGAAGCTGTTAGTTTTAAGTTTTGTCACATTTTAATTGCTCTGAAAAATTGAAGTTCTCTCTCATAAAAAAAAAATAATAGTTGTCCTGGTTAGTTTTATGTCAACTTGACACAAGCTAGAGTCATTTGGGAAGAGGGACTCTCGAGTGAGAAAATGCCTCTGTAAGATTGTCCTATAGGCAAATCTACTGAGCATTTTATTGATTAATGATCAATGTGGGAGGACCTAGCTCACTGTGGGCAGTACCACCCCTGGGCAGGTGATCCTGGGTTGTATAACAAAACAGGTTGAGTAAAACCATGAGGAGCAAGCCAGTAAGCAGCACCCTCCATGGCCTCTCTGCTTTAGTTTCTGCTTCCAGGTTCCAATCTTGAGCTCTGGCCCTGACTTCCCCCAGTGATGGAGTGTGATCTGAGTGTAAACTGAAATAACAGCCCCCCCCATAGTTCCTTTTGTTCATGGTACCTTACCACAGCAATAGAAACCTTAACTAATGGAAACCTAGCGCAGTGGAAATTTCCTGGAACCTATGAGGGTGACTCCAGTGAGGACTCCTAGCAATGGAGGCTATGGAGCCTGAACTGACCATCTTCTGTAACCAGGCAAGGCTCCCAGTGGTGGAACTGGGACATCAACCCAGCCACACAACTTTCAACCTACAACCTGTCCTGTGTACAAGATGTGCTGGGACAATAGTGGCTCAGAGCTTGTTGGTGTGGCCAGCCAATGACTGGTTTAACTTGAGGCCCAAGCCACAAGAGGGAGCCCATGACCAACACTGCCTGGATGGCCAGAATTGGAAACTAGATGGCCCAGAGACCTAGGGTAGCACCAAACATAACTGAAAAAAAAATTCAATGAAATGACTCCTAATGATATTTTGCTATACTCATAGGTGGGTGCCTAGACCAAATGTCATCAGAGAGGCTTTTTCTGTAGCTGATGGGAGCAGATTCAGAGACTCACAGCCAAACATTAGGTAGAGCTCAAGGAACTCCACAGAAGAGGAGAAAGGACTGTAGAAGCTAGAGGGGTCAAGGACACCAGGAGAACATAGCCCACAGAATCAACTAAGCAGGGCTCATAGGGGCTCACTCACAGAGACTGAATCAGCAATCACTGAACCTGCTTGGGTCTGCACTAGGTCCTCTGCATATATGTCGTGGTTGTTAGCTTGGAGGTTTTTTTGTGTGTGTGACAGATTCCTAATAGTGGGAGTGGGGGTGTCTCTGACTCTTTTGCCTGCTCTTTGGACCCTTTTCCTCCTACTGGATTGCCTTGTCCAGCCTGGATATGAAGGTTTGTGCCTAGTCTGATTGGATCTTGTTATGCTGTGTTCAGTTGCTATCCCCGGCTGCTCTTTTCTGAAGGGAAATGGAGGAGCAGTGGATCTGAGGGGGAGAGGAGGTGGTGGTGGAGACTGGGAGGAATGGAGGGAGGGGAGGCTGCAATCGGGTGCTGTGGGATGTCTTTCTGTATGCTGTGAATATGCGTGGCTCCCATTGGATAATAAACAAAGCTGTTTTGGCCTATGGCAAGAAAGCTGACAGCCAGGTAGGAAATCCAAGCAGAGACACAGAGAGAGGAAGGGTAAAGTCAGGGGAGATGTGAGCTTGTCACCCAAGGAGTAACAAGATGTCAGCAGACTGGTAACGCCACGGCCACATGGCAACTTAGAGATTTATAGAAATGGATTAGTTTAAGATGAAAGAGCTAGCTAGCAAGAAGTCGATGCCATAGGCCATACGGTTTGTAATTAATATAAGCCTCTGAGTAATTATTTTATAAGTGGCTGTGGGACCAGGGGTGGGAGAGATTTGTCTGGACTGCTGGAAAAGGCAGGACCAGAGAAATTTTTGTCTACAATCAGGATGTATTGTATGAAAGAAAAATAAAGAAAAAAACTTAACTAAAACAATAGTCAACACATGATAAAGCCAGGCGGTGGTGGCGCACGCCTTTAATCCCAGCACTCGGGAGGCAGAGCCAGGCGGATCTCTGTGAGTTCGAGGCCAGCCTGGGCTACCAAGTGAGTTCCAGGAAAGGCACAAAGCTACACAGAGAAACCCTGTCTCAAAAACAAACAAACAAACAAAAAAAAACACATGATATAATCATGAGGCATTTATTATAGCTTGTACCAGGTTGTCGCTCCTGACTTCATGTATTCCAGTGTCAGGATCTCACTGCAGGCACTATTTCTATCCCAGGAGTATTGGTGACTTCCGCTGGCCAATGACAGAGAATGACAGAGACACTGAGTTCTGAGTTTGGGCTTTATGAGGTCTCACATATTTTATTATGTATGTGTATGGATTTTTCACCTGCAGTTTATCTGTGCTCTACATGCATGACCAGTACCCATGGAAGCCAGAAGAGGGCATTGGATTCCCTGGAACTGGAGTAAGAAATGGTTGGAGCCACCATGAAGGTTCTGTGAATGGAACTCGAGTCCTTTGGAAGAACAGCGAGTGCTGTTAACCACTGAGCCATCTCTCCAGCCCTAAGACCTCACATATTTCTCAGTCTACCCTCTTGAATCTTTTCCATCATCTGAGAAAAACACTTGAGAGAGGTACATGGCATGGAGCCATCCCCACCTTCCACATCATGGAAGCTGCCCACACAGACCCAGACTAGATCAGCCAGGCCCACAAGAGCAAAACTGAATGCTGTTCTCAGCCACAGAGTGATGTCCAGCAAAACAACCAGATGCAGCGATCTTCCCAACATTACCAACAGCTCCAGCCCAGTCCTGATTTCCTTCCACAGCAGGACAGACGGAACATGCCTAACACCGTTTGGCCCCATAGCATGAAGTAATAGTGTCCTCTGCAGAATTAACAGAAAACAACACCCCTCTATCATCTGTTAATGTCATCTATATGCAAGGCTTTTAACCTGAACCAAATTCAAGACTATTTATGAACGGGCTATCATCGGATTTATATTTGTCTACCCCCTTTAGATGCTCAGGAAATGCTTATCAAATGAACGAGTATAAAAAGCAGAAATTACTTTTGCTCTGTAGGGAAGTGTTGGTCTAAATGATGCAAACATCTGACAACTTCAAATTGAATTTATTAAAACCTGAAAATGCATATGACAAGAAGTCACTCTTATCATACATGAACGTAATAGATCATATCTCAAAGAAAAATACCTGGATAATGCCATAAACAAATACCTGAGTGGGCAGATCCTGCCTTAAACAGCCATGGTTTTAAAAGTGCTTCTTCTCCCAAGCCTAGACAGAATTTTTGGTTTGGCCAGCCACGATGGGGCAGGCCTGCATCCCAGCACTTGGAAGGCAGTAGCAGAAGTCTGAGGCCAGCTTGGTTATACAGCAAGACCTTGTCTAAAAAACAATTGTCTAACATTTTTCAAACTTACAGAAGAGTTCTAAGAGGAAACAACCAACAGCCACATGTCCTTCGTTTGGTTGTTACACTTTGCTACATTTACTAAGGGGATTTTTAGGATGTAGGCATATATGTCCTTAATACGGATCCCATTGATTGAAACAGAGTACTTAGGGAAATAATGTCACCCAGTTTATTTAACAAACACTATTACTTCATATTCTAGGAACCACAGCTTTGAAATTCTCACACAGGGCAGCCCTGGGCCTGCTGTCCAGAGCCTCCATTCTCTTCCAGAGCAGCCAGCTCCAGCGGAAGAGTCGTGGTCTTCGAAGCCAGTGATGTTCAGTTCCTGAGTTCTCCCCACCATTCCTCTCCGACTCCACCCTCTTCTGCGGCTCCACCCACTGTATAAAGTGAATGTTCTCTCCACCTTTTACTTTCCTCCACTCTGTGGAAGACATAAGCAACGACTTCCTGTTTCCACCAGCTCAATCGGCATCTTCCTTTTATTTAGAACTCTCTTTGAGTTCGCTTCCTGCCAGTGCACGCGCTCACACACACACACACACACACACACACACACACACACACACTCAAACAATAGGAGAGGCTCTCCTCCCACAAGTCAGCCAGAAAAACAACCTCCTATGTGGGTGACGCACCGATGGCAAAGTCACCAAATAAGGAAGAGAAAAGGAGAAAATGGACAGTTTTCAGCAGCCATATTCCAAAACATCCATTAAAAAGAATGGTGTGGCTCAGGACTGTTACAGACCTTAGCTGTTTATCGTATTTTTTTTTAACCTTTTCGTTTTGTTTGTTTGTTTTTGGAGACAGCATTTCTCATTGTAGCTCTGGCCATCCTGGACCAGGCTGGCCTCCCTAGTGCTGGGATTAAACATGTGTGTGCGCCACCAACACCAGGCCTGCAGTTTCTTTTTCATTCATTCTGTTTTTTTTTTAAAGATTTTTCAAAGGTTTATTTGTTTATGTATTTTATGTATATGAGTGCTTTGTCTGCCTGCACACCTGTACACCAGAAGAGGGCACTGGATCCCATTGCAGCCCCTGTATATTATATATTCTGATCATGTTTTCCCCTCCCCCAACCCCTCCCATATCCTCCCTACCTGCCCACCCACCCAAACACCCAAAGCCACATACATACCCTTTCTTTCTCTCTCTCATTAGAAAACAAACAGGCAAACAAAAAAAAAAAACAAATAAACAAACAAACCAAAAACAGACTAGGACAAAACAAACAGTGGAGTGGGGAGGGACGGGAGGGGGAGAGAGAGAAAACCAAAGAAAAAGCAGGAAAGAGAAGAGACACATACAACAAAGAGATGCACACATAGAAATCCCCTAAAAACACACAATCAAAACCAAAATATATAAGCAAAAGATCTATAAGATAGAGAAGAAAAAAGCCCAGACGGAGCATCATGAGACAAAACCCTCCAAAAACACCACTGAGCTTGTTTTGTGTGGACATCTTCCGTTGGACCTGGGGCCTGCCCTTGAGCATCGTTTCCATGCCCGGGGAGACCCTGTCTCCACCTTCCATCTCTCCTCCTAGCTGCAGACCAGACTCGCTGCTTCCTAGGGTGAAACCTGGAACTTGAGCAAAGCTGAGGTGGCCCTGTGATCGGGGTGTGAAGCTCTTAACCCCTGGCTGTTCCTGAGACGGCTTTGTTTTTTTTCTTCCTTCTCTGTAAGCAAGCCTCTGTCTTGTTCCTCTGCTAGGAGCCCTCAGCACTCTGGATCTAAAAATTAACTTTAAAAAAAAAAAAAAGCTTCTCCAAATGAAACCCCATTGGCCCTTGGTTCCCGTCAGGACCAGAATCCGGCTGCTGTCAGGGCTTCACAGGCACACGTGCTCTACCTGCAGTGTGCAGTCTTCAGGGAACATCTGGAGCCCGGGGACAGAACAAGGGTGTCCCAGAAGGAAGAAGGGTGCCCAAAGGTGACCCAGCGTTGGCAAATATCACCTGGCATTCAGTTCCATTTGGTCTTGTGGAATCTGAGTTTCATTCTGTATAATTCTGATCTTTATATATTTTTATGATATATATGATATGATATATAGAGAATTTATTTTATAAAATCCTATGCAAAAGCCTGTGCTGTATGATGTTTGCTGAATAAATGCCAAACATTAGCTTTTCTGTTCACAAAAAATAATAATCACTAGTTCTATTCAAAAGTGTCCCCGTGCAATATGGCAGGGAAACATTACGTGCAATTGTAAGACAAAAATGACACAGATAGATGCACAACTGATGGATGAGTACAGGAAGACTTTTAGATAAATTTCAAACATATGTTTGTGTGTTGGTGGTAATGCAGAGATGAAATGCAAAATTAATACCAGATCCAGTAGCATTCAAATACACCAAATGCCTGGGGATATGATATATTACTTGACTAAGGTTGGGATACTTTAATCACAACTGAAAGAACTAACAGAGTCCTAAAACAATAAGAAATGACAAGGGGACTGGAGAGATGGCTCAGCGGTTAACAGTTAAGAGCACTGGCTGCTCTTCCCGAGGTCCTGAGTTCAATTCCCAGCAACCACATGGTGGCTCACAACCATCTGTAATGAGATCTGGTGCCCTCGTCTGGCCTGCAGGGATACATGCAGACAGAACATTGTATACATAATAAATAAATCTTTGAAAAAAAAAAAAAAAGAAAGAAAGAAATGACAAGGTCCCTTCAGACGGGTCCAATGAGAATTTTTAAGTCTGGCTGGCCAGAACTCAGCACTGAGTTGAGAGCCTGTCAAGTGAGAAGAGGGTCAAGGACGTCTAGAACAAGCAGGGTTTTAGAGTCTTGAATCTAGAATGACTTTTAAGCTCTTGCAATTTACTTTTCTAGACTGCTTTGGTATGTGGGTACATAGTCTAGCTTTAAGAGTAGGGGTCAAGAACAGGTAACAGCGGGCTGGAGAGATGGCTCAGAGGTTAAGAGCACTGGCTGCTCTTCCAAAGGTTCTGAGTTCAATTCCCAGCAACCACATGGTGGCTCACAAACATCTGTAATAAGATCTGGTGCCCTCGTCTGGCCCGCAGGGATGCATGCAGGCAGAACACTGTATACATAATAAATAAATAAATAAATCTTAAAAAAAAAAAAAAACAGGTAACAGAAACTGTTCATATGTCACAAAACATCATCTGTCACCACTAACATGCTGCAACACCATGCCCTGGACACTGTACCCTGGCACACAGAACTCAGCTTAGCATCTGCCCTGGTGTTTTCCACTTCCTCCCCATAAAACTCACCATAAAACTCAGCACATGAATATTTTTTCTCTTTTTCGTTCCTTTTTTTTTTTTTTTTTTTTGAGACAGGGTTTCTCTGTGTAGCCTTGGCTGTCCTGGAACTCACTCTGTAGACCAGGCTGGCTTCGGACACAGTGGTGGCGTTACCCAATTATCTTATCACCTGTCTTCCCTCTTAGAACCTTAGGTACACAAAGGTAAAGTTTTGTTTCTTTTTTCGTTCATTGATGATGCGTCTCCAGAAGCTACACTTGTACACATGTGCCTGGCAAGTAGAGGACCTTCAACAAAGATTTGTTGGATGGATAAATGAAGAGACACACAGATGAGAAGAGAAAACTACATGCCCAAATGGTTTCCCCTGAAGACAAGAATGAACGGTAAAAAAAGAAGGAATAAAAATACCAGAAAGAGCAGCTCAAGTGCCCATTGGTGAATGAATCCTAAGTAAAATGTGCTAAAAAGCATGCAATGGGATGTTGTTCAGCCTTAGAAAGGACATAATCCTCCTCAGTGGAGCACTTTGGGGTTATCATGCTAAATGAAATGAGTAGTCACAAGAAGGCAAATTCTGTCCCTTCCCACCTAGATGAGGCACCCGAAGACAAATTCATAGAGACGGACAGCAGATGCTCAAGGTGAGAGGGGGAAAGGTGGTACAGGAAGCTGGCTAATGGAGGCATGAGTTCGATTTTTCAAGAGGAAAAACTTCTGGAGATCTGTCGCAGAACGACTGTGCTCAACCCTCTGAACCGTACAGTCCGAATTGGTTAAGTGAGGGTTTTGCTTTTTTAGTGCCCAGAGAGCTCAAGTGAGCCAGAGACGAAAGGGTCCCTGGGCCTGAGAGTTCCTGAGTAGCTAATTTGGATACTACAGGGATTCACAGCCAAGTCACAGCCAAAGAAGCTGGTGAACACAGGGATCCTCATGGTGAAGAGAAGACACATCCCGGGAAGCAAATGTGCCCGCGGAGGTAACCAAGGGGATGCTAGCCATGGAGATCAGGCCCTGCTGTTTTGCTGTTTCAGCAGCCAGCAGAGTGACTAGCACAAGTCAGGTGCTCGATAAATATTTGTTCAATAAATAATCTTGACACAGAAGCACAGTGCTTTGTAAGTAATGGATAACTAATAAATATTTAATTGTGATATCACAGTTTGTCTTACAAATGCTATCTAAAATAAAATAGTTAAAAGCTGCGTGGTACTGATATGATTCCACATTAGGAAAGCTTTCAAGATATTAATTGGGATTTTAAAAAACCCACATAGCATTATTACTTTTAGGAGATCTGGTTCACTGTTTGGGTTGTTTGTTATTCAGGAGTCGATTCTTTAAGCAAAGATCTATAGCATAAAAATGTGTTCCCATAGAGCTATTATATATTTTTATATCATCTTCAGAGAATTCAGGATATAATATTTTATTACAAGAGATTTGTGATGGTCCAATGGGTCTGTTTTCCCAATTAGTTATATGCTTACAGTTCTTTCAAGGATAAAACACTTCAAAAATATCACACAGTATGCCCAAACTACATACAATTGTACACAGCTAAAATACATTTCTAAGTAATAGGAATTTTGTAAAATCTTATTCTGAATTTTTGACATAATTCCCCAGACTTTTCTGTTCATAAAGATCACAGAAGAACATTCACAGAGATGCTGTGAATCTGTGAAACTCTGTGAATGTTCTCATGTTCTTGCTAGTTCAGGACACCTGCTCCTTGGGGTAGCCTATGGTTTTGTGTGTCTCTGAGCCTTTACACACACAGCTTCCTTTGTCTAGCCGCCCTTTCCCAAACAGTTCCTTCCTCTTACACCTTCCTCTTGCAGTTCTAAGGCTGACTCAGCTTTCAAGCATTGGATTAGAAATGCATCTAGAAGAGGGTTAGGTATAGAATACGCATCAGTACCAGCTGTTATTACTCATCGTTTTAAAAGGGCTTGTTTTTATTTATGTGTGTGACCGTGAGTGTGTGCCAGGTGTGTTTGTGTGCCTGAGGAGGCCAGAAGAGGGCCTCCTTTGTGTTCCCTGGAACTAGAGCTGCTGGAGGTTGTGAGCCACCAGACACGGGCGCTGGAAACACAGCTCGGATCCTCTAGAGTAGCAGAAAGTGCTCTTGACCAGCAGCCATCTTTGCAGCCCGTTACTCATCTCTTCAGACTGTGGAAGCCTCTCATTTTACAGGAGATTGGTTGCCATCGCCCTTAGTCGGCTGTCTCCACACTTCTTCAGGTTCAGCGCATCCCCCATGGTGTCAGGCCTGCATCGAGCACGCTTTAACCATGGTTGGAAGACTGGGCAGGAATGATGACCCAGCATCGACTCAGAACAAACATGGGTAGTGTTTGTTCCTCAATTAAGATGATATTTTTTCTAATCTGACAAGAAAATTTGGAAATGTCCGAGCTAATTATGATAATTCTTTTTTTGTCTGTCTCCAGGCAAATCTGGGTCAGGTTAAAAGATGACTCAAGGCTGGAGACACGGCTCGGTGGTTAAGAGCACTTAGCTCTTGCAGGAGATCAGAGTTCAGTTCCCAGTGCCCACGTCAGGTGGTTCATAACCAGTGTAAGCCCAGCTCCAGGGGATCCAAAGCCTTCTTCTGGCCTTTACAGGCACACATACACACATGTACACACAGGCACCCCCATACTCACATAATAAAATAAAACTTTTTTTAAAAGACAGTTCAAATCTTTTC
The DNA here is from genome assembly GCF_949786415.1 of Peromyscus eremicus. Classification (NCBI taxonomy): domain Eukaryota; kingdom Metazoa; phylum Chordata; class Mammalia; order Rodentia; family Cricetidae; genus Peromyscus; species Peromyscus eremicus. The sequence goes on from NC_081416.1 coordinate 24,882,879, forward strand.
TACAACATCCTCCTCTCCGTCTGATGATCTCCTGAGTCTACTTTTGAACTAGCCAATACATACAGATAAGTCTGGGGTCCCAGAGCTTGGTTACAGCACCACCTAGTGGTCATGTTTCAGCACTTTGGAAACATTTCTATAACTTAACATTTTTTTTTGTTTGAGAATTTCACACATGCATATAATGCTGTGGTTCTCAACCTTCCTGATGCTGAGACCCTTTAATACAGTTCCTCGTGTTGTGGTGACCCAACCATAACATTATTTTCGTTGCTACTTCATAACTGTAATTTTGCTGTGTAAATATCTGTGTTTTCTGACGGTCTTCGGCAACCCCATGGAAGGATTATTTCCTTTTGTTCTTATATTTGTTTATTTTATGTGCGTGAGTGTCTCGCCTGGGTGTGTATGTGCACCATACGCATGCCTGGTATATGAGAGGTGAGAAGAGGGCTTTGGGTCCCTAGGGAATGGAGTTACAGATGGTTGCCAGCAGCCCTGTGAGTGCTGGGAATCAAACCAGTGTCCTCTGCAAGAGCAGAACGTGCTCTTGATGACTGAGCCATCTCTCTAGACCTGTATTCATTTGTATTTGAGAAAGAGTCCCGTTTATCTCAGACTGGCAGAACTTGCTCTGTAGCCAACACTAGCCTGGGATGTTTGAGAAGCCTCCTGGCTCAGGCTCCTAACCCTAGGATACAGACATGCTGGCCCACCACAGCCCACTCATTTCACTGTTTACATTTGCAATGATTAGAAACCACTTTGGACCTTTCTAGTGTTTTAGGCAGCACCTCTCTGCATCCTTTATCCTCCCTTTACCTGCCTTAGATCTCATCAACAGAGCTGGGAATTTAAGGACGTGCCGCAAGACCTATAACAACCTTGAGTGCCAAAGACCTCCCGTCCTCCCACAGATCAGAGGGACCTCTGCCTGGAGGCAGAGTTCAGGACACCTGTTTCTTTGGGCCATTTGCCCAGGGCCAAGGTACCCCTCCCTTCGCACACTTTCTTTTAAACAATCATTCTCTTTCCCATCTTTTGAAACCAAACAATTCCGTCAAAAATAGAGTTTCAAGCGTTGAATCAGGAACGAGTACTAAACAAACGGAAATGTTTTGCTTTTAATACCAAAGCCATTTGTTTACATCTAGAAAAATCGTTTCCATCCAAAGCCCCTCATTGGAAAGCACAATCATCAATCAAAGGGAGACTTGATACATAAGAACTAAATAAGCCCTGACCTAACAATTGTATTGAACACCAACAGCTCTTGGGTCAGTTTCGCTGAGTCATCTGTCAGGAAATGGGCTGCCCAGGGAGATTTCTACAGGAGAAACAATCCACGCTCTTTTCATATTAATAACCTCCAGTTGCCTTATTGTTCTCAAAACTTTTGTTAATAAATGTTTTCCTGTTGGGTGGAAAAAAAACATTAATCAGAACACAAAGCCTAATCAGGTTTATTTTTATGTCTTTGGAATTCTTTTCTTCAGTAAGTGATACTTAATATAATTAAATACGAGTTGGTAATTGTAAAATACCCTCATTCAGAGAATATAACATCAGGAAATATTTTTCAGACTTTTTTTTTTTTGGAGTGGCCTTTACCACTCAACTACAACCTCACCCTGAACATGTGCATACATGTGTCTGCACCTATATCTATAGGTAGGTAGATAGAGAGCTAGAGAGACGTTGTATATGCTACAACATACTGGATATGTTCCTTAGAATGACTGTAAACTATCATTTTGAATTCCAATTTCCCTCAAGGCAGAACCATGTTCCCAGTCCTTAGTCTACAGCCCCTTCTAGCTTAGCTCCCATTGTTTTTTGTTTATGAGAGTTTATTTTTTGCTTTATATTTTATTTTGATTTTTTTTTTTCAATTTGTGACAGAGTTTCTTATAACCCAGGAGGCCCTCAGACCCACTGTAGAGCTGGGGATAATGTTAGACTCCTGATCCTCCTGCCTCCACCTCCCAAGAGCAGAGACCTGTGCCACCACATCAGGCTTTCAAATGGCTTTAGCGGCTTCTCAGTTACCTCTGAAGTAAGAGACAGTTGATGTGGCCTCTTAGGGATACAGACTGTCTACACAGCACCCCCGCCACCAGGAAACTCCCCAGCAAGACAAATGAAGCCAGACAGGGTCTATGAGTCCCTGGATGCTCCCCTTTAAGCTTCCCACAGGCAGAGCTCTCCCAGCTCATGAAAGAGGGGTTGTGACAAGGGCGAGGAGTTACCTGTCCCTGGGCTGAGGAAGTGGAATGTGAATCTGATCCCTGTGTGGTTATGAGCTCTACTAGCAAAACTAAGTATCAAGTTTGTTGTCTGATTGAGCACAAGCACAGCTTCCATAACCTGCCCTGGGGATAAGAAAGCCTCATTTCACAGGCACAATGCAGGTTTCCTACTAGGCACTGAGCAAAGTGTTCAGACGTGAAATTGGGTGCCCACCTCAGTGTAGACTTCTCAGCGGGACACGCTGACACACACCTGTAATTCCAGCATCCAAGAGGCTGAGGTGGAGAATTGAAAGTTTGAGGCCAGTCTGGGCTACACACACACACACACACACACACACACACACACACAGAGAGAGAGAGAGAGAGAGAGAGAGAGAGAGAGAGAGAGACATATGTATGCACGTGTGAGTGCAAACACACGCAAACAAGAGTGTCTGTGTATTGTGACTGTTCTATATTAGAGGCTTTGGTGTTGAAGTGCCTGGGTTCGAATCCTGCTTCTGCTACTTATTGGCTATGTGGACTTCGGTATGTATCTCTGTGCCTGGGGTTTCTTTTTCTACATACCAGAGAAGCCCCTATCCCATAAGTCTTTTGAGAAATTCAGCAAACTAATGACACTATAATCTTTAGATCAGCACCAGGAAAAGCAATACACCATAAAAGTGTTAGTCCACACCACTGCTTAGTGAGTGAGCACCATGTACCATTGAAGATAGCCTTATCAAAAGTTCTCTCTCTCTCTCTCTCTCTCTCTCTCTCTCTCTCTCTCTCTCTCTCTGTGTGTGTGTGTGTGTGTGTGTGTGTGTGTGTGTGTGTGTGTGTAAGGACAAAACTCGCAGGAGTAAGTTCTTTCCTTCAACCACATGGGTTGCCAGACTCAAACTCAAGTGTTGAGGCTTAGCAGCAGCAAGCAGGCTTGCCTGGGGAGACATCTCACCTGCTCTCCACCTTAGTTGTTAGATAAAGCTCTCACTGAACCTGGAGTTCATCGATTTGGCTAGATTGGCTGGTCAATGAGCTCCAGGGATCCTCCCATCTCCACACACACACACACACACACACACACACACACGCACACGCACACGCACACGCACACGCACACGCACATCCCCAGAGCTGGGGTTTCAGAGGCACATCTCTGAGTCCCGCGTTTACATGGGTGCAGGGCATCTGAACTCGGGTTCTCATGCTTGCCCCGCAAGTGCTTTACTGACTGACTCATCTCCCAGTTCCAAGGAGCATTTTTATTTTTGTTCTGGTGAGCAGAATTATTCCTTTGTTTTTTTTTTTTTTTTTCTCAAATGAGCACCCGTGGATGTTTCCTTAAAGCCCAATGGTCAGAGTTTTGAAAACTCAGTGACCCATAAAAACATCGAGAGACTACAAATTTCAGGTGCTTATAAAATTATTTCCTGTGTGCTGTTCTCTGGTTTGTTAATTTAATCATTCATCTTTCAAAATAAAACTACATGCTTAAGACTTTAGAGGTATAGTGGCACATGACTATATTCCCAGCATTCCAAGGGCCAAGGCAAGAGGATTACCACAAGTTCAAGACTAGCCTGGACTACACAACAAGACTCTGTCGCAATTAACAAAAAGTAAAAAAGTAATTGAAAACTCCGCTGTGTTCCAAACCCTTGAGAAGCCCAGAGGTCAGCAGAGAAAGTTCTCCATTGTTTCAGCTTGACAGAGAGGGCTGAGCTCTGGCTGCAGTCAGCATCAGGGCTGCGCACACTCACACCGGCTGGAAGGAGCCTTCTCTAAACGCCCAAGGCAGAATCTGAACACAGACCTGCCTGATGCTCTGCTCATATCTACTGTATAGGACACTGCTTCCCTGGCTTATTGGATGGCCACAACTTGGAACCATTCTTTTTAAAACTGCTTTTATTACCACACAGTAATTGTGAATAGTAGTGGGTTTCATTGTATCTTCATACATGTGTATAATGTATCTTGACTGTGTTCATGTGTTCATCCCTCCATTACCCACTATTGTCTGCCTTCCCACACTCACTAATCTCTTTCTTCTCAATTAGCTCTGGCCCCTTCTACTTTCGGGTGTGTGTGTGTGTGTGTGTGTGTGTGTGTGTGTGTGTGTGTGCACTCCCAATCAGTTTCATTAGGGTTATTTATAAAAGTATGGATAAGGATTTGCATGGACCCCTTACCAGTGGCTATACCACTTAAGAAAATGTCTCTCCCCAGTCAATCATTAACTGAATATAAATCCTCAGTAGGCGGGGGATGTTCCAGGAGCCTCTCCCTCCATGCCAGAATGTTGATGGGTCCAGTATTGTGGAGAGCTTGTACAAGTGATCTCAGGGGCTGTGAGTTCAAGAGAGCGACAGACATGTCATACCCTGTTGTCTGTTTTGTTTTGTTCTTTACTCTTTTTATTCTTTTGGGGGCCCATCACCCAGCTCCCAAATAAATACATGGAGACTTATTCTTGTTTATGAATGCCCGTCCTTAGCTTGGCTTATTTCTAGCCAGCTTTTCTTAACTTTAATTATCCCTTCTACCTTTTGCCTGTGGACTTTTACCTTTCTTTTTCTATACGTGTTTGTTTACTTCTTACTCTATTGCTGGCTGTGTGGCTGGGTGGCTGGCCCTTAGCGTCCTCCTCTCCTTTTTTTCTCACTCCTCCCTCTTCTCTTTTTCTCCTTCTCTTTATTCTGTCTGCCAGCCCCTCCTATCCTTTCTCTTGCCTTGCTATTGGATGTTCAGCTCTTTATTAGACCAATCATGTGTTTTAGGCAGGCACAGTAACACAGCTTCACGGAGTTAAACAAATGCAGCATAAAAGAATGCAACACATCTTTGCATCATTAAACAAATTTCCACAGTGTAAACCAATGTCATAGATCTTCAACTACTATTCCACAGCAATACCCAGAATTCAGAGTCTCACAACTCTTTCTGCCCCTACACTTCCTCTGGCTCTTGTGTTCTTTCCACTTTCTCTTCCATAGTGTCCCCTGAGCCTTGGAGGAGACGATATAGATGTCTGCTTTATGGTTGGGCACTCAACGGTCATTTCTTCTCTGTACTTTGAGTGCTATGAGTCTCTATGGTTATTGCAGACCGCTGCAAACAGACTGTTCCCTGGGCAAAGCTAACACATGCACCATTACAAAGGATGAACGCGGGGAGATCCCTTCTCATCTGACTCTTGGGAGTTTTCATTATGCAGTCCTGAGGTAATCACCCATTTGCTCTGCCAGACTTCTGGAACAGAAGTTTATTCTGGGGAACAAAGGATGGGATCAACATTAGAAAGAGAGCCACAGATTCGGAGGGTTGGGGAATCGGTAGAAAAAGGATCCGGTTAGCAGTCCCTTTGGTGACTCCCGGGCTGCTTTGACGTTCTCTCAATGACCACTTAAGGACCATCCTGTGGCAGAGGAAGGCTGCCATTCCATGTGGCTTTCGTTACAGCTCTAGCTTCTCTTTAGTTTTCTTCCTGGGTTACCTCTAGTTAGCTTGTTTTGTAAATGTAGTTGTTTTCCTAAGATTTAAAAATTCCTTCTTGAATTTTCTTTCTCCTTACTCTAGATTCCTGTGTGTTCATGTTCCCTGTGTACAAGTCCTAAGTCTAATTTTTCAGTTGCACTTCTCGCTTACACCTCCAACTTCAATGCTAAAGAACTATATAATACTTCCATTATAATACCCCACCCCTCCAGAGAGGTCTAAAGCTGAGGTCATTAATTTTCCTCAGTTTGTAAAGCCCTCTCCATGCACTAAACACACACTTGTTAATGATAATCTCCCTAACATGGATGTTCTCACTAGACTCTTGTTCTCCAAGGAGGTCTCTCCCAAGCTCTGATCTTCAGCTCTGACCCGAGCATCTCTGGGCATTGGTAGATTGTAGACAGATTTTTCTTTGGGCCATGAGCTCACAAAAAACGACACAGAGACTTTTTATTAATTATGAAAGCTTGGCCTATAGCTTAGGCTTGTCTCACTAGCTCTTACAACTTAAATTAACCCATTTATATTAATCTACATTTTGTCTCGTGGCTTCTTACCTCTCTTCCATCTTGCACCTCTTGTTTCCTCTCTGTGTCCTCTGGCGTCTCCTCTTCCTCTCTCTCTGTCCAGAAGTCCCAACCTAACCTCTTCTTGCCTAGCTATTGGCCATTCAGCTCTTTATCAAACCAATCAGAAGGCACTTTGGCAAAAACACATCTTTACAGTGTACAAAAAGATTATTCCACAATAGTAGATGTTATTACTGTTATTTGGAATGGGCTTCTAGACGTCTGCTTATTCAATGAATTTCTATGTTCAAGGCTCAACATGCACAGCCCTGCTTTCACCTCAAAGCCACTATAGGTTCCAAATTGTATAGGAAAGATTTGGCCAAGATTTAGATGCTGTATATGGAATACTAAACTAAGAAGTTTTTCTTTCTTCTTTCCTTTTTTGTTTGTTGTTTTGATTTTTTCAAGACAAAGTTTCTCCGCGTAACCCTGGCTGTCCAAGAACTCACTCTGTAGACCAGACTGGCCTCGAACTCACAGAGATCTACCAGACTCCACCTCCCGA